>NC_135541.1:122100348-122157848 GCF_045843805.1 Urocitellus parryii
AGAGGAGGAGGAGGGAGAGGAGGAGGAGGAGGAGGGGGAGAGGAGGAGGAGGAGAGGAGGAGGAGGAGGAAGAGGGAGAGGAGGAGGAGGGAGGGAGAGGAGGAGGAGGAGAGGAGGAGGAGGAGGAGGAGGGAGAGGAGGAGGAGGGAGAGGAGAAGGAGGAGGAGGAGGGGGGAGAGGAGGAGGAGGGAGAGGAGGAGGGGGAGAGGAGGAGGAGGGAGAGGAGGAGAGGGAGAGGAGGAGGAGGGAGAGGAGGAGGGGGGAGAGGAGGAGGAGGAGGAGGGAGAGGAGGAGGAGGAGGAGGAGGAAGAGGGAGAGGAGGAGGAGGAGGGAGAGGAGGAGGAGGGAGAGGAGGGAGAGGAGGAGGGGGAGAGGAGGAGGAGGAGGAGGGAGAGGAGGAGGAGGGAGAGGAGGAGGAGGGAGAGGAGGAGGAGGAGGAGGGGGGAGAGGAGGAGGAGGGAGAGGAGGAGGGGGAGAGGAGGAGGAGGGAGAGGAGGAGAGGGGAGAGGAGGAGGAGGGAGAGGAGGAGGGGGGAGAGGAGGAGGAGGAGGAGGGAGAGGAGGAGAAGGAGGGGGAGGGAGAGGAGGAGGAGGAGGAGGGAGAGGAGGAGAAGGAGGGGGAGGAGGGGAGAGGAGGAGGGGGGAGAGGAGGAGGAGGGAGAGGAGGGGGGGAGAGGAGGAGGAGGAGGAGGAGGGAGGAAGAGGGAGAGGAGGAGAAGGGGGGGAGGAGGGGAGGAGGAGGAGGAGAGGAGGAGGAGGAGGAGGGGGAGAGGAGGAGGAGGGAGAGGAGGAGGGAGAGAGAGGGGGGGAGAGGAGGAGGAGGAGGAGGGAGAGGAGGAGGAGGAGGAAGGAGGGGGGAGAGGAGAGGGGGGAGAGGAGAGGGAGGAGGGGGGGGGAGGGGAGAGGAGGAGGAGGAGGAAGAGGGAGAGGAGAGGAGGAGGAGGAGGAGGGGAGAGGAGGAGGAGGAGGAGGAGGGAGGAGAGGGAGGAGGAGAGGAGGAGGGGGGAGAGGAGGAGAGGAGGAGGGAGAGGAGGAGGAGGAGGAGGGAGAGGAGGAGGAGGAGAGGAGGAGGAGAGAGGAGGGAGAGAGGAGAGGAGGGGAGGAGGAGGGAGAGGAGGAGGGGGGAGAGGAGGAGGAGGAGGAGGAGGAGGGAGAGGAGAGGGAGGGAGAGGAGGAGGGGGGAGAGGAGGAGGAGGGAGAGGAGGAGGAGGAGGAGGGAGAGGAGGAGGAGGAGGAGAGGAGAGGAGGAGGAGGAGGAAGAGGGTGGCAGAATCACTTACTTCAAGTCAGACACAGAGAAGGAAAATAAGCCAACTAAACCCAGGGCTCAGAACTTGTAAACCAGGGCTGCATCGACAAGATGGCCTTGGTGCCCAGCCAGAGCATTAATATGGAAAGGGGCTTTCCTGGCTGTCCCTTTGCCAGCTCCCAGTAGGTGTGGGTCTGGGAGTGGCCCGGGCTAGTCTGCAACTTCAGGACATCAGCAAAATGGACAGAGAGGAAAGGAGTTGCTTCCCAAAGAAAACAGAGGAAGAACGGTCGTCACCACTGGCAGCCGTGCTGGACTCTGCGACACGGAGGGCGCTGTGGTCCTTTAGAATTTCCTCCTTCACCAGCAGGTTTAGAAGAGAGACCAGGTGACACCACCAGTGCCTGATGTCTGGATCCTGAACCAGCTGATCTGCACTCAATCCAACGCATGCTTAACGAGGACCTGGACAGATTCTCATCTTCATGTTCACTGCGGCATGTGCCAGGTTTTGTGCTACGTGCTTAAAGATAGCAACAGACCTAGATCTGAGTCCTGCCTTCAGGGACGCTCAACAGCTAAGCAGGGATGCAGACAGGGCGACCAGTGAACAGACGGTTTCGTTGGCGGCCATTTCATTTAAGTTCATTGAGGAAGTACAGACAATTATGGGAGCACAGAGGATGGATACTGACCCCGGATTTGGAAAGAAAGAGGTACTCAGGGTGGGCCCCCAGGAGGAAGTGACTTCCACACCTCTGCAAGGCTTCCCTTCCCCTGGTCTCCGCAATCGCCTGGCCTCCACTGCCCAGGGATGTGGTCTCCTCCTCCTCCTCCTCCTCCCTCCTCCTCCTCCTCCTCCTCCTCCTCCTCCTCCTCCTCCATGGCCCAGGGATGTGGTCACCTCCTCCTCCTCCTCCACTGCCCAGGGATATGGTCACTTCCCCAGTCTCTGGACATTGTCCACCCTCACTCCTTCCCAACCTGCTCTGCTCACTTGGGTCCCTCGGTACACACACACACACACACACACACACACACACACACACACACACACAACTGCCCTTTTGAGTTACGCCCTATTTTTTTCTTTTTTCTGCCAAACTTGTAGAAAGAACTGTCTCCACCTAATGCCTCTATTTCCTCCCCGCCTACTCCCTCCCCTGATGGCTGCAGTTTGGCTTCTGTTCCCACCAGACCCCAAGAGCTTTCCTGAAGGTCACAGGCAGGTCCCCAGTGCCCCCTGCTCTGCTCTCTTCCAGCCCCTACCTGTACCGTCCCCACTCCCTCCCTCCCTAGCTCCCCACCAGCACACTGTGGTGGTAAAGTTTCACAACCATCATGAAAACGCATCTTCCCTGGAAAACTCTCTGTTTGGAAAATTGTATATTTATACCCTTTTCAATTTAAAAGCAGCTTTTACTAATCCAAAGTTACTTGGTTGGTGGTGAAAAAATAGAAATGCATTATGTATAACTCCTTTTTTTTCTCCAGCCCCAGCTTCTATTACATTTAAATTCAAATTTTCTAATTTGCTGTACTTTTAAATATTTAATGTTTATTACATATGAATCTTCAGATGCTGAGCAACAGACAATTGGTGAGAACAAGCAATGTGTGCTTAGCATTTTCAGTTTATGAAGTGCTTTCATATACCCTCTTCTATTTGGTCTTTATAACCACTCTGTGAAGCACACATTATTACTGTCATAGAGACATAAAAATAAGGACCAGAGAGGTTGAGTGACTTCTCCAAGATTACAACCAATTTGCAGTTAGGATTTGCACTCAGGGCTGCTCACTTCAAACTTCAAATCCTACATTGTTCCATTATATCATGCAAAACCACAGTTTCTTCTCTTGAGGATTTACCTTTTTTTTTTTTTTTTTTTGATACAAGGAGATTGAACTCAGGGGCACTTAACCACTGAGCCACATCCCCAGAAATTTTTATTTATTTATTTTATTTGAGACAGGGTCTCACTATATTTTCTTAGGGCCTCACTAAATTGCTGAGGCTGGCTATGAACTCACGATCCTCCTGCCTCAGCCTCCCAAGCACTGGGATTACAGTGAGTGCCACTGCACCTGGCCTTTAACCATTATTCAGATAAAAAACTATTTAATACTTTTGTATCTTAGCAGGTGTCAGGAAACCACAGCCTTGGTCATCCAGTCCACCACCTTTAAAAAAAAAAATACGGTTTTTATGGAAACCACAGCAGACACATGCATTTCCTTATTGTGTTTCGGCTCCTCTCCTTCCACACTGGGAGAGCTGAGTATGTACAGCAGTGAAGTCTTCAAAGTCTAAAATAAAAATAAAATAAAACCTGACCCACCACAGAAAGTTCACTGACCCTTGTTGTATAGCAATTGTTCTTAATTCCGAGTGCAGGCAAGACTGAGCTGGGGAGTTAACGTTCCTCTTGTTTTTTAACTACCAACACAATGCTGAGCTCACCCCTGGATAAAGAGAATCCGAATCTCTGGGGGTGGGAGTCAGGCAGTCATACTTTCTAAAAGCTTCTAAGATTATTTTATTTATTTGTTTATTATAGTTTTTTTTTTTCTTTGCTAAGGATGGAACCCAGGGGTGCTCTACCACTGAGCTGCATCCCAAGCCCTTTCTATTTTTATTTTGAGACAGGGTCTCGATAGGTTGCTGAGGCTGGCCTTCACTGTAATCCTCCTGCCTCCGCCTTCGCGCTGTTGGGGTGACAGGGGTGTGCCACCATGCCTGGCTTCCTCCGATGATTTCAATATACAAACAAGGTCAAGAACTGTTCTGTGGCATTCAGCAGGAAGCCCTAGTTTTCAGAAAACGTGCTTGAGCACAACAGGAAAGAAAAACCCTTCTCCCTCCCCCAACACGCACAAATACCCACAGACTCACCCGTGCCCACGTCTTCTCACCCCTGGACTTCAGTCCCTGTGAGGGCATCCCGCCAGCAGACAGCGCTGCGACTGAGCAGTTATCACGGGAGGCCAGGAGACCTGGAGGCATGCCCTAGTTGTGACATTTCTTCCTGATGCTCCTTCATAGTTTCACTTATTTACTGAAAAAAAAAAAATTTAATCAATTATTGATTTGACAGACTGCTTGGTACATTTAAGCTAAAATTGCCTTGTGCTCCATAGAGACTCTTTTATATCTCATTTTAATAATAAAAATAATTGATTAGGATTTTTAAATTACAAAAACATTGAATGTTTATTGGGAGAATATCTAAAAACTGCACATAAGCAAAACAGAAGTCTCATCCATCCCCCCACCACCACAACACAAGCACAGACATCCACTGTAAAGGTCATGGGCCCAGCCAGGGGCTCAGAGGCTGAGGCAGGAGGACGGAAAGTTCAAGCCAGCCTCAGAAACTTAGTGAGGCCCTAAGCAACTCAGTGAGACCCTTCTCTAAGTAAAATATAAAAAGGGCTGGGGACATGGCTCAGTGGATAAGAAACACAAAACCTGTTTCACTTCACAGCACCTCCCTTCAGTCCCCCATCGCCAACCGCACTGTTGAGAGATCTCAAGCCTGCTGTGAATCAGCCGAGGAACCACTGATTTGGTACCAGACCGGCAGAGGTCACAGTGGTCACCCATTTCAGGTCCATCAGCATCTGACGACAGCCGGACAATGCCAAGCGCTGGGGAGAACAGAGGGACACGGTGGGTTTGGAGGGAGTGCAAGTCACTCCCCTTCCTGGTGACGCTGGTGTGCTGCTGTGTGTCCCCGAGGTCCCACGCCCAGGCACGGCCGGAGACCCTCGCACACTGTACACAGAGATGTGTGGACAAGCACGCCACAGAGCTGTTTGAGATGGCGAAACGGGGAACTATTCATTGAATCGTGTGAAACTGATGTTTCTGCAGAGAAAGAACAGTCCAGTACCAGCCACTTCCCCTGGGCTGGCCTGAGCACTGCAGTGTGTCCCAGGGGGAACAGCCAGTGGTGCTGTCACAACAGCCCTCATTGCCACCTGGAGCTGTCGGCCACCCTGACTGTGCTTCCAGAATCCCGTGGATGACCAATGAGCCACCGGCAAGCACATCCCGCCCCACCTCAGCTCTCACTCCTGGCTCGCACCAGCCCATGGAGACCCACAGCACGGCCCCCTGGCCCCAGCCCAGCCTCGCCCATTCTCCTGTTTCCTGCTGACCCTCTGGCTCACCCACCCGCTTCCCCAGGACTGGAATCCTGCACCCGGCCACCCTGCCATCCTCCGGCCACCCAACTCTATCCCTGTCTTCTCTCCATCCCCCCCCCATGCACAATGTCCCTGATGCCCGCTTCCCTGACTCACATACCAGGGTGTGCCACTCGCTCTCTTCCTGGTGTGGCACTCCCCACATGGCCACTACCGTTCCTCAGCAGCAGAGCCCCGACTCCCCCAGACAAACCGCACACCACTTCCACTCACTCTTGCTACTCAGCTGATCACCTTGATTTTTATTTGCTGAGAAAAGAGAAGCGACTCCCCAACTCGGTGGCCCACGCCTTTAATCCCGGTTGACCGGGAGGCTGAGGCAAGAGGATCGCAAGTTCAAGGCCAGCCTCGGCAACCTAGCAAGACCCTGTCTCACGATGAAAAGGACTGAGGATGACTGCTCATCCTGGTTAATAAAGAACAAGCTCGGGTCTGTGTCCCCTCCTGCCACCTTCTCGCATCCGGACCATCCCTTGCACAGGACATCTCGGGG
The DNA here is from genome assembly GCF_045843805.1 of Urocitellus parryii. Classification (NCBI taxonomy): domain Eukaryota; kingdom Metazoa; phylum Chordata; class Mammalia; order Rodentia; family Sciuridae; genus Urocitellus; species Urocitellus parryii. The sequence goes on from NC_135541.1 coordinate 122,106,302, forward strand.
CCTTCTCCAGGCCTCTGGCCTCCCTCTCTTGCGTCCCCCCCACTCCCCTCTGCTGCCCTGGAGGAGCACGTGGGCAAGCTCCGATACCCCACTCCTGGTGCTCAGAAGCCCGAGGCCCCACATCCTCCTCCTGCCACAACGGCTTCCTGCTCTCCTTGGTCGCTAGGCCCCTGGGAAAGTTCCTCCTCATCCTCACTGTCTCCCTCTCATCCCTTCAACATCTATCACCTGCCTGCTCTGGGCTGGGAATGTTTTAGGGACAGCCAAAAGGAGACACAGAGTATTCTGAACACTATGGCCCAGACCACAGTCTAGCTCTAGAACTGCAGAGAAGGCCAACTAAGATGGGAAAAGATCCAGAAGTAAAAGAGTGAAGGAGAGCACCCCCCTCCTGGCTCACCTTCTTGGGGAAGAAAGGAATTAGTAAGAGCAGTGACCAAGGCGCCTGGTAAGTTTAACAGCGATGCGCTGAAGACACATGAATCAGGAGGAACGGGGGGTGTCCTCTACAGACTGCCAGGGAGGGCCCTCTGAGAAGGCAGCCCCTGGCAGCTGAGCGTGGTCAGCAGAAGGCACGGCAGGGGGCAAAGGCCCTGTGGCAGGCTGGAGGCCCAACAGGGAGGTCAGTGGAGCTGCAGAGGACCCAGCAGGGAAGGCAGAGGACATTCCAGCCCAGGGAAGCAGCTCGTGTTCCGACTCTTCCTAAGTGAGAAGAGAAGCCGGTAGAGGCTACGAGAAGAGGGCAAGTTCTGCTCTGCCACTCACAGGCTCACTTGGACTGCTGTGCTAGCCTAGACTGAAGGGGACAGGATCGCCTTTCTTTTTTTTTTTTAATAATTATTTTTCAGCTGTAGTTGGACCCCACACCCCGATTTTATCCATTTTTTGTGGTGCTGGGGATTGAACCCAGAGATCTTTACCACTAAGCTACATCCCCAGGCCTTCATCTTTTGAGGCAAGATGTTGCTAAATTGCTGAGGCTGGCCTCAAACTTGCCATCCTCCTGCCTCATCCTCCCACATCGCTGGGATCCCGGGTGTGTGCCCATGCGCCCAACTCAAACCTCCGTCGCCTCTGATGACCTGTCAGCTCCAAACACGGAACCGGCCATTTCCCTAGAAAGCCTGGTTCCCCTGGGGGAAGAACACAATCCGGGAGCTAGGGTGACTGTGGCCCCTGGGTTTCCAGAGCCCCAGTTTTCCATGGAGAGAGCGAGAAGATATCTGTCTCTAATAAGGAGACCATCATGTTATCTTGGGGATTTTGATTCACATATGAGTTTTACACAGTTTTTACTTCACTTTGATTTTGTTTTTTAATCTTTTCTCTAATGCTGAAGATCTTGATTCCTAACGTTACTTGTTTAATCCCACATTAACCATGTAGAAAGTTCAAATGCAGTATCAGTATTACTACCAGCAACAAAACCACTTAATGAGCAGTAAGGTTTCTTTGCAGGTGTTTAGTGTGGTAGCTCCTAATGAGGATACATAGTCAAAATCGTCTATTCTTAGGTCAATTGGACTCAGTCTTTCCTCTGACACCTGATTGGTTATGTAACCAACTTGTTTTCAATGCTTTTTTAAAAATTTGTTGTTGTTGTTGTAGATGGACACAATACCTTTATTTTATTTGGTTTTATTTTATTATTTTATGTGGTACCTGGGATCAAACCCAGGGCCTCACACACGTAGGCAAGTGCTCCACCACTGAGCCACAACCCCGGCCCCACAACCCCTTTGTTAAAAATACAATTTTATGTATGTATGATGTGTCAAAATTCAGTCTACTTCATGTATTTAAATAAATTTAAAAATTCTTTAAAATACTCAATTTTTTTAAATTTGAAAATGCTTCTGTAAGCCAGGTGCAGTGACCCATGTCTATGATCCCCGCCATTTGGGAGGCTGAGGCCGGAGGATCATGAAGTTCAAGAATGATGGGAAGGTAGCTTGGGGGTACAGTGCTTGTGGGTTCAAAACACACACACACACAGAGAAAAAACAGAAAGAGAAAAACAGAAAAAAGAAAATGATGGCTGGCTGCGGTTGTGGCTCAGTGGTGGAGCACTTGCCTAGCACGTGTGAGGCCCTGGGTTGGATCCTCAGCACCACGTAAAAATAAACAAAATAAAGATATATAATAAAGAAATGCATATCCCTAAGGTCAAAATAATCACCTAAGGCAAACTGAGAAGTCACGTGTCCATCTTCCCTCCATCCTTCCTTCCTCTCCTCCTCCCCACCTGACACCAACTCTGTCTGATCCTACCACCATTTATGTTTGCAAATTCAAAGAGATTTTCCACTCTCTGCCTCCCACCTTGACAACTGTTTGACTCTGGATTTATTTCTAAGGTAAAGTCATAACGACCTGCTGACAGATCGAACATGAAATGCAAGAAAAATGTGAGGCATAGGAAGACTCTCAGGTTTTGGACCTGAAGGAAACAGAGTTGCCGTTTGTGGGGAGGGGAGACGGGCAGGGGCGGCTGGGGGCGGCAGAGTTGTCTAAGTGGAGACAGGTACATCATCTCCCTTGTGGACGATGATCGAAAGTCATGGCTTTATGCTGTCACATACCAATGCAATTAATGATCCTTTTTTTTGGGGGGGGGGGTTCTGGGGATGGAGCCCAGAGCCTTGTACCTGCTCAGCGCGGGCCTGCTGCAGAGCTATACTCTTAGCCTCTTCCAGTTCTGGTTTCTTCTTGCCTTACTGCCACCGACCAAGGCCACCAGGACAAATATGGACCAAAATAGCAGCAGTCCTTGTCTTTAGCTTCGACCTGATCTCAAAGAGAAAGCTATCAAATTTGCATCACAATAAAATCAATAAAACTAAAAAAAAAAAAGTTGCATCACAAAGAATGATGTTTCCTGACTCTAAGAAGTCCTCCATCCACCTGGAATCCACTTTGTGCCTATTATGAGGTAAAGAAAGGTCCGGCTTCATTTTCCCTGTGTGGGCAACCCAATGTCGGAATGAGTTGATAAAATAGTCCCTTCTTGGCTGATTTTCAACTCCACCTGTTTCTTAAGCACACACACACCCAAGAATTCACAGGCGTCTTGCTCTACCCCTGGGTTTCCGTTTTGTTTCTCTGATGAGCGACCTAGGCCACCCAACTGAGGTCATCTCTCCTGGAGTGGAGTCTCCCTCTTTCCATCTCCCACACTGTTCTTCAGAAAGGAATGGCTCTCCGTGCAACTTTCTGGTCCATGCAAATTTTGGAATCAGCTTGTCCAGTTCTTTGGAAAACGCTGGGGTATTTGGATCAAAATGTTACTAAACCCATAGATCATTCTAAGGACCACAAAACTGAGTCTTCTCTTCTCCATGTCACTTCTCTGTCTATACAAGCCTTCCTTAATGTCTTTCATAAAGTCTCATGGTTCTCTGTGTACATGTCGTATACAACTGTCATCATGTTTATGCCTATCCCCCTTGTATTCCTGGTTCCTCTTGTATACAAATGCAGTGGACTTTGGGACATTGATCTTTATTCAACTACCCTGCTAATTCTCAGGAATCCTAACAGCACACCTAAGATTCTCTGAGACTTCCCACTGGGGCGATTCTCTGCAAATAGTGACAGTTTTGTGTTTTCCTTTCCAACTTTTACACCTTTTATTCCTCTTCCTTTTCCTCCTTGATCTGACGAAGACCTCTCATGGAAGATCTGAAACAGAGGAAGAGGAGACCTAAGTATTTGCATCTTGTTGTTCTCGACTTAAAAATGCTTTTGTTTCCAAACTTCTCATGTTTTCTGTATGTTTCCTATAGCCGTTATCCTATTATCTGTCAGATTCGGGAAGTTTCCTTCCATTCACACTTTAAGAGGGTTTTCTTTCACAATTGGATTTTTAATTTTATAAAGGATTAATTCTGAGCTTGAAGGTTCCCAGAACACTCAGGAAATATGAATGGAAGCCCCCAGACACACAAAGCCGTGCCTGTTGTTACAGGGTCCTGGGGAGACTACCGGCCCTGCCTGCCAGGGCAGAGGGACAGGAGGGGTTAACACCGCCTTGGGCTAGTGAGGGTTTTCATGGTCCACTTTTCACCGAGGGTCTGACCCTTCAAGAATCCTGCTTTTCCAGTGGTTTTTGTTACTACTGGCCTCTCACACAAACCCAGGTCTTATCTCTTGTCCCCAAATGACTGTTAAAATCCAGGTCCTTTGGTTTTTGAGGCAGGCCAAGACCCCAGGATGGTGGCCAGTGCTTCCTATTCTCAGTCACCTGCGTATTTTGAGTGTTTAACTTTCCTTACTTTCTTAGTTGTGCATTTAAGATTGGTGCTTCTTATACTTTAGCCTCAATTTCCAAATATTTTCCTGTGAGAGGATTTTTAGATCTGTCATGATTACGGAAACCGAAGATATTCGAAGGTATTTTATTCGATGGCCTCAGGAAGATGACTTGGAAAACTCTGCAAGAAGAGTTTCAGAAAACTGGTGAGGGTGGAAAGCAAACTAGTGGTTCAAGAGTATGGGCTGGGGCTGGGGCTGGGGCTCAGGGGTTAAGCACCCCTGGTTTAGATCCCCAGTCCCAAAACAGGAGGGAGAGTGACTGATTTCAAATAGGCAAATGCAGTATTGTTATAAGAACAGATGAACATATCAACAGAAGAGAATGAGAATCCAAAATAAAATTTTATATTTATGATAGGTTGATTTTTTTTTTTTTTGTACCAGGGATTGAGCCCAAGTGTGCCTAAGCACTGAGCCACTGAGTCACATCCCCAACCCTTTTTTATATTTAGAGACAGGGCCTCACTACGTTGCTGAGCCCGGCTTTGGACTCACGATCCTCCTGCCTCCGCTTCCCAAGCCACTGGGATTACAGGCGCGCACCACCACGCCCAGTCTGGGCAGTTGATTTTTGATACAGATGTCAAGATGCTTCCGTGGGGAAAGCCAGTCTTTTCAACAAATGATGCTGGGACAGTTGAATATCTGCATGCAAAAGAATGGAATTGGATCCCTTACCCTATGCACAAAAATTAATTCACAAAGGAATATAGAGCCAGGCCTGGTGGGACATGCCGGTGATCACAGTGACTCGAGAGGCTGAGGCAGTAGGGTCCCAAGTTCAAATTCAGCCTTAGCAACTTGGTAAGACCCTGTCTCAAAAAATAAAAAAACTAACTCACTGGTAGAGTGCCCCTGGGTTCAAGTTCCAGTACACACACACACACACACACACACACACACACACACATATATATATATATATATATATATATATATATATATATAGAGAGAGAGAGAGAGAGAGAGAGAGAGAGATAAATAAATAAAAGAGTCACAATCAACCAGGCACAGTGGTGCAATACCAACTACTTGGGAGGTTGAGGCAGGAGAATCACAAATTCAACCTGGGCAACTTAGTGAGACCCTGTCTCAAAATAAAAAATTAATTTTTAAAAAGTCAGGGGATGTAGATCAGTGGCAGAGTGCTGGCCTAGGGTCCTCAAGGACCTGGGCTCTATACCCAGTACCACACCCACAAAAAGAGCTAAAACTCTTAAAAGAAACCATAGGAATCCGTTTAGACAGTCCGTTGCCTTAGATTAGAATTCTTAAGTCTAATACCCACAGTACAAGCAACCAAAGAAAAAAGAGAAAATCGATTTTATCCAAAGTCAAAACTTTTGTGTGTCAAAAGACACTATCAAGAAAGTGAAAAGACAACGGAGTGGGAGAAAATAGTTGCAAACCATACATCTGATAAGGGACTTGTATTCAGAATCTATATAAAAAAAAAAAAAACAACTCTTATGACTTATTTAGTTAGCTTCTGTGTCACTGTGACCAAAATATACAACAAGAGCAACTTAGAGGAGGTGAAGTTTACTTGGGGCTTGTGGTTTCAGAGGTCTCCGTTGCCCAAGCTGAGGTGGACCATCCTGGGGAAGGGCCTGGGGAAGGGCCTGGGGAAGGCGGCAGCTCAGCTCCTGGTGGGTCAGGAGGGAGGGGAGGGCAGGGGAGGGAGGGAGGAAGAGAGGGAGGGAGAGGAAGGAGGTACAGGGAGGAGGCAGCCATCCAGGGCACGGTGACCCCCCTGCTCCAGGAAGTCCATCTCCCTACAGTTATGACCCAGTCCCTTCAAACTGGGACTGGACTGTCTAGACCAGGGTTCTCACAACCCAACCATTCACCTCGGAGTATTCCTGCACCACCAGGAACTCTCGGGGAACACCTCATATCTAAACCATAATAATAAACAGATGAACCAATTAAAAATTAGCCAAGTATTTGAATAGACATTTTCCCAAAGAAGATATGCAAATGAGCAATAAACACATAATAAGATGCTCATTAATTATTAAAGAAATGAAAATCAAACCACAGGAGATAAACTTTATGTCCAGCAGATAGCCATAATAATAATAATGATAAAAGACTAGAACAGATTTTGGTGAGGAAATGAAGAAATTGGAGTCCTTATACATTAAAGCCATGAATGTAAAATGGGTACAGCTAGTTTGGAAAACAGTTTGGCAGTTCCTCAAAAAAATAAAATACAGAATTATCACATGACCCAGTCATTCTGCTCCTGGGTATATACTCAAGAGAACTAGAACATGTGTTTAGATAAAAACTTATGCAGTAATGTTCATAGTAGCAGTATTCATAATAGCCCCAAACGGAAACAACCTAAATGTCTACCCCCTGTTTAATGAATAAACAAAATGTGGTAGATCCATACAATGAAATATTATTCAGCCATAAAAAATGCAGTACTGAGACACTCTATTACATGAATGAACCCTGAGAACATCACAATAAGTGAAAGAAAACACAAAATTCTATTTATACGAAATGTTCAGAATAGCCCAATTCTATATATTTTGACAGCCTTGGAAGGGGTCACTGGGAAGGAGAATCCTTCCACGGCATGCCCCCAGTGACCCATCTCCTCCAGCCGTGCCCCACCTGCTTATAATGACCACCCATCCAAACAGAAATGGACCAATTGGGTCACAGCTCTCACAATCCAATCATTTCACCCCTGATATTCCTGCATTAACACGGCAGTTTGGGGGGATAAGTAATATCCAAACCATCAGGTGCATGGCCAAGCAAGCCCCGGGTGCTGGGCTCTGAAACAGGGCATGCTGGAGAGGGGGAGAGGAGGCAGACCCCTCCCCAGAGAAATGCCAGGCACCTTGTCCCCTCCAGAAAACGGCAGAAGCCATGCCCAGAAGTCCCTCTGCCCACCTCACTGGACACTGATGGGTGGCGCCAGCCTGCCAATCCAGGGAAGGGAACCAGCCCCAACCCACCCTCCTATCAGGTTCCACGACTCCCCCTTTGATGGAATGTGATTTCATTTACTGGGTCTCAGTAAATTCTTCAACGCTCTGTATTCCCATGGCGTTTTCTTCCGTCTTCACTGAATGAAACACCCCAGGTCCATCTGTTACTGTGGCCACTGGTTTTCCTGTCTTATGGGGTCTGTGGTTTGGTGCAAGACAAGAACACGGGACTGAGGACAACTGGACTGGATTCAACTCTTAGCCGACCGCCCACCTGGTCTTCGTATTTGGCTAAGGAGTCTGACGTGGGATCCTAAGCTGCCTCATCTTGGAGGAGGAGACACCACTCACCGTGCAGTAATAATGATAACTTAGTCAAGTCACCCTGGTGGAGCACTTAGCCTATTTCCCAAAGCAGGTCTGATAGGTAGAAGTAATTAAATGGTGTAATTAAAAGATGCAACTTGGGCAGAGAAGACGCACAGATCAGGAAATGCTTTAATGATGTCTGGTCTGCAGCAGGGGATTGCTGTGGTTTGGATAGGGTTTGTCTAAAGGCTTACAAGCTAGAAGCTGGGTCCCCAATGTACTGAGAGGTGGTGGGACCCTTAAGAGGTGGGCCTGGCGGGAGGTGACTGGGTCAGAAGGGATTAACGCCCTCCTCACAGCAGTGAGCAGATGGGGCAGAGCTGGTTACCATGACGGCAAGTTGATACAGAGCAGGGCCATTCCAGGTGCTGGCCTTGCTGCTGTCCTAAGTGCTTCCACTGTGTGACGCCATCCTCCATGTGACACAGCCCTCTCCAGGTGTGATCATCCTCACTTGGACTTTTCAGCCTCCAAAACCATGAGTCAAAACAAACCTCTTTTCCTTATGAAGTACTCTGTCTCGGGTATTTTATCACAACAACACAAACAGACTCCGCCAGCGACCCACTAAGTTCCCTTTCTCTCATTCTTCTTTCGAGATTGAGCTCTGTGATGCAAAGATTAAATTATTTCCCTTTATGCAAGATGAACATTGGGTGCAAGACCTTGCACCCAGTGGACACTCAAAAACCAAAGGCCGGGGGGTACTCCAGTGGATTACACCTCCACTTTCCTCCCATGTACTCTCTGTACTGCCGAGATTCTTACTAGATATCTATAGTCCTCTTAGGCTTGTCGGCAAAACTCCTAGGGTCAAAAATATAATTCCTGACTTTCCACTCCCTAAGCCCCACCATCACAGCCTGGGGACTGAGCTGGTTCATTGCACACACGACACAGTAGCGTTTGGGCTGAGACCAGACCACGCCCTGCACCAACTTGAACCCCAACATGGTCCCTTCCCCAAAGAAGATGCCTCCCCACAGGCCCCAATCCAAAGTCACCGGAGGCTGATCAGTCATCCAAGGTGCGAGAGCAAGTAGGGGGCCAAGCGTCCAGGGTGAGGGTTTAGTGTTCAAACTGCGAAAACCCAGGGCAACTGTGACACGTGTCACCCTGCCACCAACTGCAGCTATGACTTGCCCCTTCAGAGCTCTTACTCACTAGCAGGTTGGGAAAGCATATGGGAAAACCAAGGGAGAGAGCAGCAGCTGCTGGCTGAGCCTGAGGAAAGCCTCAGAGACGTCCCGTGGAAGAGGGCTGCCTCGTCTCTGTCTCCCTGAATTCTGAGAAGAGAAACAGCAGTAAAAGGGCTGGGGATGCAGCTCAGTGGCAGAGTGCTTGTCCAGCAGCCCTAGGTTCAACCCCCATTACCCCACCCCCGAAAGGCAGGGAGGAGGTTAGAGGATCCAGAGGAGCTGAAACACGCGATGAGCGACTCACTTCCCTTCCACGTTCAAACATTCACACAGAGACCTGCGCAGTGCAGGCGCCTGTGATCCCAGGGGCTCTGGAGGCTGAGGCAGGAAGACCTCAAATTCCAGACCGGCCTCAACAATTTAGCAAGACCCAATTTCAAAATGTGTGAAAAGGTCTAGGGATTCGGCTCAGCACTCCTTGATTCAATCTGGAAGGACGGAAGGAAGGAAGGGAGGGAAGGAGGGAGAGAGAAGGAAAATATCCAAATAGACCCACTATCCCTCCTAGGAACGCAACCATCGCCACATGGAGACGTGTGTGTGTACTCCTGTGTTCAGTACAGCCCTGCTCACAACAGCCAAGTACGGAAACAACCTGGGTGTCCACTAGTGGATGACGGACAGAGAAAATGTGCCGCATGCACACACACACACACACACACACACACACACACACACACACTCCTCAGGAGCACGGAATGATCGCACTGCACTCAATCCCTCCACAGATGCTCTTCCGTGTCCAGAGCAGGCCGGGGACAAGAGCAGGAGCTCACTCTCCAGGGGGAGCGAGTCCTGTGCCTGGGGGGACCCAGAGCTTTCAATGAGGACTAGACGCTGCAGGACGCTGGGGCTGTGCGCTCCAGGTACCACTGAACTGAGGGGTGGGAGGGAAAGGGGGCGCACAGGAGGGAGGCTGAAAGGAGCCCAGGCAGGGGACCAGCACAGGAGCCGGAGAGGAGAGCCAGGCGGCCACAGCGGATCCACTGCTGGGAGGCCTAGGTGACAGGTTTTAACCAGAGTGGACACATGTGGGTGTTAACAAGAGCCCTCTGGGGGGCTGGGTCGTGGCTCAGGGTAGAGCACTCGCCTCACACATGGGAGGCACCGGGTTCGATCCCCAGCACCACATAAAAGTAAATAAAAATATGGTGTCCATCTACAACTGGCGAGGTCTGCGCAGCAGTGACAGGGGACACAGATGTGGGTGACCCCAGGAAGGGCGGAAGAGAGGGGACCCGAGTTTCACCTTCAGCAGACACTGGGCACACCGGGCATCATGGAGACAGTCAGGCCCCAGCACCCACACTTCCTGGACCGCTTCAGGGCCACTACTGTACCAGGCCTGTCAAACCCTTCAGCTCTGCACACTCAGGGGCAGGAGCGACAGGCAGAAGGTGTGGGGTGACCCTTCAGCTCTGCACACTCAGGGGCAGGAGCGACAGGCAGAAGGTGTGGGGTCACTCTTCAGCTCTGCACACTCAGGGGCAGGAGCGACAGGCAGAAGGTGTGGGGTGACTCTTCAGCTCTGCACACTCAGGGGCAGGAGCGACAGGCAGAAGGTGTGGGGTGACCCTTCAGCTCTGCACACTCAGGGGCAGGAGCGACAGGCAGAAGGTGTGGGGTGACCCTTCAGCTCTGCACACTCAGGGGTAGGAGTGACAGGCAGAAGGTGTGGGGTGACCCTTCAGCTCTGCACACTCAGGGGCAGGAGCGACAGGCAGAAGGTGTGGGGTGACTCTTCAGCTCTGCACACTCAGGGGCAGGAGCGACAGGCAGAAGGTGTGGGGTGACCCTTCAGCTCTGCACACTCAGGGGTAGGAGTGACAGGCAGAAGGTGTGGGGTGACCCTTCAGCTCTGCACACTCAGGGGTAGGAGCGACAGGCTGAAGGTGTGGGGTCACTCTGAAGCTCTGCACACTCAGGGGCAGGAGCGACAGGCAGAAGGTGTGGGGTCACTCTGAAGCTCTGCACACTGTGCGGTGGGAACAGGAGGACAACAGAGTGGGCCTGGGGGAGGCTTTCTCATCAGCGAAGGGAAGGGACTCACAGGCTGCCCCTGCCTTCCCACGGGGCTCCTGCAATCCCAGCAGCCCGGGTAGAGGCGGCCAGGGTTACCCCGAAAGGCTCTGCGGCAGGTAGGGGATTCTGGCCCCAGAGGGTCCGTGTACTGATCCCCGGGCCCTGTGAACCTGTTTGGGATCACGGGCAGGGGCAGTTGAGGTGGCCAATCAGCTGACCTTACAACAGGGTGCTCTGCACAGATCCCAGAGTTCCTCAAATGTGTAGAGGCAGGAGAGTCAGACAAGGGGAACGGAAGCAAGGCCAAAGTGATGCGGCCTGAGGACTCCGCCGCTGGCTCTGAAGGTGAAGGGAGGCCCCAGCCAAAGGCCGGAAAAGGCAAGGAACCAGGCCCTCCCATAGAGCCTTCAGGAGGAACGCAGCCTGGTGACACCTTGATTTTAGTCCCGTGAGACCCGTATCAGACTTCTGACCTGCAAAACTGCAAGTGTGGTCCCAGCCACCGAGTTGCAGCAGCGAACAGGAAACCCAGGCCCCACACCTGCGGAGTGGCTGGTCTACGCAGCCGGCTGTGGGGCTTGGCAGACGCAGCTCCAACACCAGCATGAAGGCCCTGTCACTTTTTGTCTGCAAGACAGGGATCAAAACACCTAGATCCCAGATCACGAGGGCAAAATACGACGAGGCTCTCAGAGCCCCGCCACGCAGTGAGAGCGCTCTAAACGGCTGCCCCCCCCCCCCCCCCGTGATCTTTTTTTGTGGCTTTCAGTGGCGTCTCCCTGATCCAACCCAGGGCTAAGCAAGTACTCTGCCCCTGTTTTCCCACTTTATAAATGAGAAACCCGAAGCTCAGGGTCATCAAATGAGTTGCTCGAATTTATAGAAGACACAGAGGCAACCCCAAAGCCTTTGAGCTCTTCCTACCAATAAGGAGACTCAAAGTCATTCTAAAGCTGTATTTTTCCTTTACCGTAAACGAAATATAAATTAAAACATTACATTTTAGAATAAAACAGAAATGCTTTCCTCTAAATTGTTCCCAGCTGTGGGAGAAAATGGCTGTAGCTGCAAATAAATCTAAATAAAACGAAAAGTGGTTAAGATAATTAAAAGACTTAGATATGGATGAATAAAACCCAAGAGGTTTATGGGCAGAATGTGGGCTGTAAGGTGTTAGTCCTGATTTCCTGGCAATCCCTGGAAAAGTCTATGGCTTCCTGAACAGGGCGGCCACCAAGACCGTCCAAACAAAGGCCCAACAGTAATCTGTAAAATGCTTTTACTGGCCTGCTATGGCAAAGCAGCTAATGCACATGTTGATTTAACCCTCATGGAGTAGCACGTCCCCATTTTAAGTCCTAGAGGCTCAAAGACAATGACCTGGTCATTTCTCCAAGACCACTTAGTATCTATGTTCACAAATGGAGAAGAAGCCTGTTTTGTGTTGAATATTATTTTTACCTGCAGATGGACACAAGAACTTTATTTTATTTATTTTTTTATGTGGTGCTGAGGATCCAACCCAGGGCCTCACACGTGCTAGGCAAGTGCTCTCCCACTGAGCTACAACCCCAGCCCCTTGTTGGGTTTGTACTCCAAACCACATGACTACAAAGTCCTGAGCTTCCTTCCACTCTATAGCTTGGTCTGGAGAAACGTCTTATTTGTGTTTTTAAAGAGATGTAAGAGTACCTTACATGTTCAATAACAGATCAATAACACAGAAGAAAAAAAACACTTAAAAAGTTGGACAAAGAATCTGATACACAGCTCCAAAAACATACAAATACACACATGAAAAGATGCTCTACATCTTTAACCACTAGGGAAATGCCAATCAAACCCACAATGTTACCACTTCCTCCCCGCTAAGATGGTCATAAGCCAAAACAACAACAACAGCAACAAAAAGACTAAAACAGTGTCCAGGATTTGAAGAAACAGGAATCCCGGTATTGCTTTAGAACAGTTTGGCAGTTTCTCAAGTTAAAACAGTGAGTTACCAAGTGACCCAGCAACTACACTCCTGGGTAACTACTCAAATCACATATATCCACACAAAGATTCGTTCATAGCAGCATTGTTTATAATAGCTAAAAAGTGGAGTGACCCAAATGTCCATTAACTGATGAATACATAAATAAAATGTGGTATATCTATTCAATGGAATGTCACTGGGCTATATAAAAGGAACCAAGCGTTGATACATACTACCACATGGATGAATCCAAAAAAGGATTCTTGGGAGGGAAAGCCAGACACAAAAGACCATATTACCTGGTCACAATTATGTGAAGCTTCCAGAATGAACAAATCCCCAGAGTCAGAAAGTATGTGAGTAGCTGCTCAGGGCTGGGGAGAGGGAAAGGTGGATGACCGACCCCTCATTGCTGATGGACGCAAGGCTTCTTTGGGGCTGATGGAAGTGTTCTAAAGTTAGATTCGTTGATGATTGTAAACACACTAAATACGTTTTAAATTTTAAGTATACACTTGAAACTCCTGAATTTTATGATGTGTAAATTGTATCTCAATAAAGCTTTAAAAAAAAAAAAAAGCCAAGATGTATTCTCAAGGTGAGCTGGCACTTCTTTCCTCTTCCCAGTCACCAGACACCACCCAAACACTACCAGAAGGTGGCCTGCACCATTTCATTTCCCAGGCTCGAAAGTGAAGTTTTAGAACTGCGCAGGAGTCCCTGCCGCACATTCATTTTTTTTTAAATGAAAAGGAACTCGTTAAATTGCTGGGGCTGACTTTGAATTCGCGATCCTCCTGCCTCGGCCTCCTGAGCCGCTGGCATTACAGGAGCGCGCCACCGCGCCCGGGTAGTTTAAATTTTTTTAAACTAAGAAAGATTTTAAACTGCTTCGAAGCGGGGTGGCAAGGGCGTCTTTTAACGTAAAAGGCCCCACAGTTGTGCACAACATCTGCACAGATTCCGACCCTAAAACCCCGAAGGTCACAACAGCGCGCCCTTCCATCTAGTGGTGGAAACGGGGTGCAGTTCCCCGACTGCCTCCTAGTCTCCTGCTCCACCACCCCTCGCTGCGCAGCATGGGCCTGGAACCCGCAGGCCAGACCCTGCTCCGCAGCCAGGTGCGTGCGCTAAGCCTCGGCCGTACCCCGGCCGAGGTTACCAAGTGACCGGGCCTTCTCCTTGGAACCCCGCGCAACAGGGGGTGAAGTGGCGCGGCCAGCCGCGGCCGGTCCTGGGTGTGGGTGGCTGGGCAGGGCGGGGAGACCTGTTCCCCCACCGCGGGAGGCTGCTCTCCCCCGAGGATTAGTGTTAACTCGGCGGGGGTTGGGCAGCGCTGTCCCTGGAAGCGACCCCACCGTCCCTACGCAAAGCGTGCGATGTTCTAGAGAGAAGGCAGAAACGTGACGCGCGAGTGCTCCTGGCCCCTGAGGACCCAGGTCCCCGCTCCCGGCCTGCGACGCGCACGTGGCGCACTCCGGCCGCGCTCAGAGGGCCAAGCCTGGCCGAGGTCCGCGGGTGTAGACGGGCCGTCTGCGCAGCCGTGAGGGTCCCGTGCGGGGCGCGGCCGGGGCGCACGTGCAGCCGCGTGCCGTCGGGTGGCCGCTCGGGTGGGCGGGGCCGGCGGGGAGGCGCCAGCCGGAGGGGAGGGCCCAGCGGGGTGGGCGGCCCGCCGTCCGAGCCGTCCGTCGCGGCGCCGGGACACTCCCGCCGCCTCCACTGTGTCCCTCTGTCCCTGGGAGTGTGGGCAGGGCTGCTGGGGGCTTCCGTGGGCTCAGCCTCTCCCACTTCGGGAGGAAAAAGCAGGGGGAAGCCCCCGGCGCCTCCGGAGAACCGCGGTCCCCGGAGCTGGAGAGGCGCTGAAGACGAGGCCGGGCGGGGCCCAGGGCGCTGTGACTGTCGCCGTCCGTGTCCGGAGCGGCCGCCCGCGCCCGCCCGCTCGGCGCCCCGGGCCCCCAGCTCCGGGCGTAGGCGCCCCACCCTGCCCGGAGCGGGCGACGGCGGCCAGGGGCGCGCGGGGCATCCGTCACGGGGCCTCGCCGCGGCCTCCAGCTCCCCAGCCTCGGGGAATGCAGTGGCCCCCGACCCCTGGCGCCTCTCGCTGCCTGGGCTGGGCCTCCTCGCTCGCGTGCTCCGCGGCCACGACGCTCCTCGGCCGCGCCGGCCGGACCCCCCTCATGGCCGCCAAGTGGTTCAAGGAGTTCCCGCTGAACCTGAAGACCGTGTCCGAGCGCGCCAAGCCCGGGGGCGCGGGCAGCGGCAAGCCGCGCAGGAGCGCCGAGGCCAGCGGTGCGGGGCCCGTTCCCGGCAAGGGCCGCAAGAACTCGGCGGCCGAGCTGGGGGCCGGGAGGGCCGGCGGCGCCCCCAAGGACAGCCGACTGTCCCGGGACAGCCTTCAGGGTCTGATTCAGGCCGCGGCGGGCAAAGGCCGCAAGAACTCCCGGGCCACGGAGGAGGAGCCCCACCGGGGCCCGGCCAAGAGCTCGGGCTGCAGCACCTACATCAACAGGCTCATCAAGGTGGACACCCAGGAGAAGAACGGAAAGAGCAGCTACCCCGGCGGCGGCGGCAGCAGCACCAGCACCAGCAGCACCAGCAGCAGCTGCTCCTCTGCGTCCTCTTCACCTTCCTCCCTGGGCCCCGAGCTGGACAAGGGCAAGATCATGAAGCAGCAGGACACGGTAAGAATTCACCCTCCCTTGAGCCACTTCTCAGTGCCAGGGGACCACCATGAGCCCCTGAGCAGGAGGCTTCTCATCTAAGAGAAAGGGAGGCCTGACCCCCAAAGTCCGTCCCCCGCGCTCGCTCTGTGACTCCTGAGCCATCCTTTGAAATCATTCCTGGAAAATCCTCATCCTCGGGCTGGAGAACTTTGCAGAAATGGACTAATAAATGTATTTAGTGTTTGGGGCTTTCTGCTGTTGTTGTCTTGTTTTGGTACCAGGGATTGAAATACTCAGGGACACTCCACCACTGAGCCACATCCCTGTATTTAGTTTTGTTAGTTTAAAGAGTAACTGAAAGTGGTAAATTGGGTCCCTTTATAGATGTGGTTTATTCTAATTTTGACATCCAGGGCATCTGCAAAGCTAAACTTGTGTATGCCTATCCTAGAGCATAAGGAATGGTCACCTCGTAACTGGGTAGGTGTGGATTTGAAAGTTTCAGGAAATGGGGGGGGGCACCCACTTCTGGGCTGGCTTTGGGATTTCATCATCCCCTGCAGTTACACCTAATAAAAGGTTTCTCAAAATTTCAGCAACCCTGCAAGATGACAGTCCTTCCATTCATTCTGCAGACATTTGCTGTGCAGTAGTCACATAGGATAAGGGACGCGGTACTGAAGCTTAAGGGACTATGACAAGGAAATGCCCTTAAGGAAATTACTGAGCAGGAAAGAAGAAGGTACTTCCTG
The DNA here is from genome assembly GCF_045843805.1 of Urocitellus parryii. Classification (NCBI taxonomy): domain Eukaryota; kingdom Metazoa; phylum Chordata; class Mammalia; order Rodentia; family Sciuridae; genus Urocitellus; species Urocitellus parryii. The sequence goes on from NC_135541.1 coordinate 122,122,550, forward strand.
CTTCTGATTCACTGGAGGTTTTCTGGGTGCTGTCCAATGTGGGAAAGTAAGAAATGGGATGTGGACATGGGAGGGGACTCTGCATTCTTTTTTCTTTCTTTCTTTTTTTTTTTTTTTTAGTTGTTGATGGGCTTTTTAAAACTTTTTATTTATTTATATGTGGTGCTAAGGATTGAACCCAGTGCCTCACACATGTGAGGCCAGCGCTCCACCACTGAGCCACAAACCCAGCCCAGACTCGCCATTCTTACAGGAATGAGCTGATTTGGTTGGTTGGTTGGGTTGGGTCATTTCTCTTCCACATGAAAGAGGGAGAAGGAGAGGGGAGGGCTCCAATTGAGATCTTGAGACTCATTCAGGCAGGTGCTTCCTGTCATGGGAACTTTAATTTTTTTCTTGTGAGCCTTCAAACATGCTGCGTACCTGGACAGTCAGGAACCTGTAGCACAGACCACACGGCATGCTCTGGGCACCTGCATTCATCCCTCCATTCAGTTCTGCCCCCAGTCTTCGCAGCGTGCCCACCCTATGCCAGGCGCTGAGTAGAGAGAACAGAAAGATGGACAGGACCCAGCCCATAGGTTACTTGGTGTCGACCCGACCAGGGACCTAGTATCCCGTCTGTGCCTTGCAGCTGCAGTGCACATGGTGGTGGTCAGGGAGAAGAGACGGAGAGAGGGTCATCACAGCCCTCCACAGGCTGCTGGCTGTTTCCTGGGCACCACTTCTGGGGTCTGAGGTTTCTTAGCCCATCTCCCCCCGGGTGGAGAACTCTTCTCCTGCCCCCCCTCTTCTCTCCTCCCTCGTTTATCTTCCTGCCAGCTCCAGTGGCTCTTCTCCAGGAACTTTTTGGAGACTGTTTTATATCAGAGGTGGTGGAATAGGTCCAGAGCTGCTTTCCTGAAAAGAGTCACTTGTCTTTGGTGTTGTCACCCAGTCACTGCAGAATAGAGTCATGGCACACACCTCTCTCTAGGTGTCTTCCATTTTGGAGAGATAACTGTTCTCAGACACAAATACCATCAAAACCATCTGATCTCAGAGAATCAGGCTGCCTGTGAATCGCTGAACCTTGAACTACTATAACACTGTTCAGCATTATAGTTATTATTATAATTATTATATTATTATTATTATATTATTATTTCACTTTCATGAAGTCTGTCTCTTTTAGAACTATTTTAAAATTCCTGAGGGCAAGAAGCAAGTCTTGGGTTCATTTTGACTCCCTCACCATGCCCATCCCCGAGTGCTGGGGAGCGACTGACTGACTCACTGTGACCAGTGCTCAGCTGACTGGGCTTAGAAGACTCACAGCACGGGGTGTGTGGTAGACCAGTTAGTCTTTTCTTTTTGTCTTTTTTTCCTTTTAGGTAGTGAGGGTTGAACCCAGACGTCAGTGGCCCTTTTATTTTGAGGCAGGGTTTTGCTAAGTTGCTGAGGCTGGCCTTGAACTTGTGGTCCTCCTTCCTCAGCCTCTCAAGTCACTGGAATCACCTGCACCACGGCCCAGGCTCCAGTTCACCTTTTTCTATGCTGAGCCATAGACGCCCTGTATTTCCCACTGCCCACCCCCACCACCCTCTAACTGACAAATGCTTTATCGCTTGGGGAGAGAAAAGAAGGTAAGAGGAATCTCGGGGGTAAGTGAAAGAGTGTATAGGAATGGTTGCAAATCAGTTGTATCACCAAGACTAAAAGTCAGTCGTTTGTCCAGCGGAGACGCATGGTCAAGTGTGAAAGCTGTCTGGAACCCGCGGGAGACTGTGATTCTCTTCAGCTCTGCAGGAGATTTCAGGGGCCGTCTTGATGGCCTCACCACTTGGTATATGGTCACCCTTAGTGACTGTCCTCTTGTTATTTGATAGGTCATCATTTTGGAAGACTACGCTGACCCTTACGATGCCAAAAGGACAAAGGGTCAGCGGGATGCAGAGAGAGTGGGTGAGAATGACGGTTACATGGAGCCCTACGATGCCCAGCAAATGATAACAGGTTTGTGGCAGGGACAGAAATCTCCCCCTCCCTTGAAGTGTTATAATCTGGTAACCAGAGTCTATGGGGGGCGGGGGGAAGGGAGAGAGCAATTAAACCAGATCCTGCTGACCTGAAAAAGCAGAAGTCAGACCCGGAACTAAAATGTTGGCTCAGGGACCTTCCGAGTTTTAGAATCGGCAGTTTTGTTTTTCTTCTAAGTTCTTCTAATTCTCTGCCGGATGACACTTGGGAGTTCGCACATCGGCTCAGAATGTGGTCTTCAGTTTTCGGGTTGGTTATGTATGTTTCTTGGCCACAGCTCAAAGCTTTGACGTCCATGGTGGGAGTTCTAAGACCAAGAGGCAAATACATACTTAAGGGATTTCCAGTTGTGAAAAGTTGCCAACATGACAGAATCCTCGCTATTTTAGTAGATTGTTTTCTACTAAATTGGAGCACAATATCAAATTATGAAGGAGTCATCAGCGATCACTGTCACTAACCAGCCATCCCACCTAAAATCAAACCAATTTTTAAGACTGATTTTTTTTCAACTGAGAACTGTTGCAGTTGTGAGCTAAGCCAGCCCGCTGTCACTTCTGGTGTCAAGCTTTTCCCTTTTGTACGCAGTGCTCTTCAGTTGGTATCAACGAGGCTTAATCAAAAGGATGCAGACTACTTATTTGATTTATTTGGAAATTTTAGAGTGAATCACTCATTCACCTCATCCGTATTGGAAAATGCAGTTTGAGTGTTGACTCAGGGGGTTGTTCCAGTGTCCTGGGGTTCATGCCTGGGGAAGGAGCCGTCGGTCACCCGTTAGAGACTGTTTGAACAGTTGAAAAGCCCAGGCTCCCTCCGCCAGCTTCCGCGCCGTGAGCAGAGGGTCAGTGGCAGGGCCTGGAAGGGCCGGGACCGGCGCAGAGTGAACGGGGGCTGGCGCAGGAAAGCTGGGCTCCGCTTCCTGCCTCTCTGCTTACAGAGATAAGGCATCCCGTTTGGGGAGGGTGTACCCTGGCCAGGCTGTGACCCTCAGGTCACTGGACTGTGACCCTTAATGAAATCTGTGAATGAGAGGAAGTGAAAATGAACTTAGTCAGAATTTCAAAAAATATCAGCGGCTTGAGAGGAACAGGGAAAGGATCGGCCTTTACATACGACTGAGGGAAAGGATTCTCTAGAAAGAAAAAGAAGTTCATGCTTAACTTTGATTCACCTTTCTTTGTCTTTGGGTTTTGGTTCTTGCCTTTCTCTTTCACTGGAGTAGGCGGTTGATCTGAACTGTATCGCCTGTTTATCGGGAGTCCTGCTGATAACAGGGAAAAGGCTGTGTTTTAAAAAACTGAACATAGGTTGGTTGATTTTTAAGTAATCCCCACAGAGAGTTCTATAAGCCAGAGGACTGCCATACTGTCCCTCTTGGTACAGGGTGAAAAAACAAGACCTGAGGGATTCAGACTTTTCTACAATCACAAGACTTTTAAATAAGATACAGAGCAGGAATTAGAACCCAGATCGCCCACTCCAAACCGAGTGGCCTGCCCCCAACACCACGAGGTGCTCAGGCACACGTGAAATGGTACATGCAAAAGCACTGTGAACTTGACCCATGTGTAGGGCATCTCTCCACTCACTAAGAACATTACAGACATTTAAAGTCAAAATTTTGTGGCACATGTTTGTAATCCCAGCAACTTGGGAGGCTGAGGAAGAAGGACAACAAGTTGGAGGCCAGCCTTAGCAACTTTGCAAGACCCTGGCTCAAAATTTAAAAATAAATAAATAACAAATATCTAAAAAGTCAAAATTGTCCAACATGAAGTAATAATAGTTAGCATTTAATATTTGAGTATTACGGTCCAGGTTCTGTCTTAAACAATTTGTGAATAAATTCATTTAAGAATACAAAATTAATATACTCCTTTGGTAAATAAATTCAAATTTGTTAGAAATCTAAATTAGTAGCTTCTTAAACTAGTAATATAAGTATATAGTATTTTGTTCTTAAAAAGCATTATTATTAGCTGGGCGTGGTGGTGCACGCCTGTAATCCCAGCAGTTTGGGAGACTGAGGCAGGAGAATTGCGAGTTCAAAGCCAGCCTCAGCAACAGTGAGGCACTAAAGCAACTCAGTGAGACCCTATCTCTAAATAAAATACAAAATAGGGCTGGGGATGTTGAGTGTCCCTGAGTTCAATCCCCGGAACCAATAAAATAAATAAATAAAGCTATTTTTTTTTAAAAGCATATGATAGTGATCTTAAAGATTTTTTATTATTCGTTAAAATATATATCACATATCTTGATCAATGTGGAGAATCTACCTCTTAGTCTACTCATAACACAGCTAGACAGAAAAACAGGAAGTGAGTTTATGGAAGCTAGAAATCAAAGATTTGCTGCTATTTTTTTAACCTTTTACTTTTTTTTATTCAGTTCCTTGTATGCTTAGTGGTCAAGTCCAAATTTCTGAATTTTTGTTTTTGTTTTTATTTATTTATTTATTTTGCAGTGGTGAGATCAAAACCTGGACTTTATGCATGTTAGGCAAGCCCTGTACCACTGACCTGTATTCCTGGTCCCAGGCATTACTTTCTACTAATAAAATTTTGGAATATCCTAGCATGTACGAGGCCCTGGGCTCAATCCCTGGCATTGAAAGAGAGTGTTGGGTTTTGGTTCTTGTCTTTCTCTTTATCTGGAGAAAGAAATTATTGCTGAGATTTATTCAAAGGATTGTTCATAAAAAGATATGACTGTGAATACAAGGCAATGTTACCGTAAGGCTGTATTGTTTTTCTGCTAAATTAGCAGGGACATTTTAGCTCAGTACTTCACAGAATATCCTATATTAACTTACAATTATGATTTTTAGCCACTCGAGCATTGGATGGGTCTTTAGAAGTTCCTTAAGGTAGCCATTAGTTAGCATGAAAATTCTTTTCAGGCTTGGTATCATACAGCTGCAAGTCCAGGCTTACTGGCTGCCAGACTTACCCAATTACCCCACTAAATCCTACAGCAACCCTGTAAGATTGGTTCCTTCTACACAGTTGAAGAAACCTAGGTTCAGAAACATGAAGTAACTTGTCCAGATTCCCCAGCCAAGAGGGGACATACAAGGTCATTCAGCAACCTTTGGTTTTGGCTCTTGAGCACCGGTCAAAGATTATTTTTAAATTTTTATTTTTTTCTCCCCAAATGGTTGGGTGGGTCTGTTTAAATAGACAGTCTAAAGGAGAACTCAATATTGGGGTTTGTAGTTTAAAAACTATCATAGAAAATAAATACACATGGCACATGGGCACTTTTTTTTTTTTTTGAAGTGCTGAGGATCAAATGGCGGGGACCCACTCATGCTAAGCAAGCACCTGTCACTGTGCTACATAAATCCCCAGCAAAGATGTCTTGATTTATCTCTAATTTCCTTGTTAAATGTCAGGGTTTCTGAATTATACTGGCCTTTTTTTTCAGATATTTATTTGATAAGAAAATATTAATTTCATATTAAAAGCTTAAACGCTGATAAAAGATGTAAGTAAAAAAAGCTGCCTAGGCTGAAATTGTGGTGCATGCCTGTGATCCTAGCAGGATTCAGGAGGCTGAATTCAGGAGGCTGAGGCAGGAGGATCACAAGTTTAAAGCCAGCCTCAGCCATTTAGTGAGGCCCGAAGCAACTGAGCAAGATCCTGTCTGAAAAAATAAAAGAGGCTGGGGATTGGGGTTGAGCTGGCTTGGGGTGGAGCATCCCTCAGTTCAATCCTTGGTATCAAAAAGAAAAGAAAAAAGTTGCATAATATCCCTGTTTCTGCTTCCAAGAGGAAACAAGAACCCTGCGGGGCTTTATGTTTAATGTTTTGGAAAAAATGAAAGGGATTAAGGGGAGATATCTGTTATTTAAAATTGAAATTAATATTTTACTTGAAATCTTCTGAACATGAAGGTATGGCAGAGAAAGCCTTGGGCTCCGGGCAGGTGTGATGGCTCACACCTGTAATTCCAGCAACTCTGGAGACTGAGGCAGGAGGGTTCCAAGTTATAGGCCAGCCTCAGCAACTTAGTGGGACTGTCTCCAGTAAAAAATAGAGGTCTAGGGTGTCGCCCAGGGGTAGAGTGCCCCTGGGTTCAGTCCCCAGTACAGAGAGAGGCAGAGAAGCATGAGCTCTGGGGTCTGTGATAAATGGCTCCCACTGACCACCGCGTGACCGTGGCCTCAGTGTGCTCACCTGTGAAGGGGACGACACTTCTGTGGTGCGTTCTGGGGCTTCCCTGGGATCTCGCACCATCCTGTACCTGGCATACCCCCCAAATGTGGCCATTGTGTAGACACTGCAGGAAGAATCAAATCCCATTTTTAAAAGAAAATTCTGGACAACGTAGAATAATGTTAATTGCTAACTGTAAGTAACTTCATTGAAAAAGTTTTCTGCCACGTTTTTAAACACAAACGGCCTCCTTGTGGCAGGGAGAACGGGGAGTTCCGCAGGGGGAATCTCGGGCCGTCAGGTTCTACACCCACCCGCTGCCATTTCAGCTGGTGCGGGGCGCCCTCCTCCTCTGCCTGCCGTGTTTATCGGCGGCCTGTCCACTGCACTCTGTTGTCTGCCGCGGTAAATGGCCTCTCTCGGGCCAGGGCGTAGCTTCCTCTTGCCATTTCCTCCTTCTCAGGCTTGTTTCCTCTGCAGCCAGCGCTGCACGTCAGGGGCCATTCTCCCTGCAGGAAGGCTCGGCTGCAGCCCCACGATTGTTTCTGTTTCTATGGAGCCTCAGGTTGGGGGCAGCCAGGTGTTGGAGGGGACTGGGAGGTTACTCCCCTGGAAGCGGGAAGGATGCTGTGTCCAAACCCTTTTTCCCCTGATTAAACATTGTTGCCAAAGGTGATGATACTTTGCAGATTCCCCATCCCAAGATCACGCAAAGAAAGGGAGGTTCTGAGCTCCATGTTTTCCAGCGTATCTCCCAGACCTGGGCACGGGCTATCCGAAACAGGAGTGGGAGGGCCTCCCAGCAAGGAAAAATTCAAACACATGTGAAATAAGAACCCCAGATTCCAATCACCACACCTCATCTGAATGCAGATTTATTGAAATTTCCATGTGAGCTCCACTCCTATCTTGAGATTGAAATCAAGGGCTTCTCCAGCAGAATTGAAGGCAGCACCTTGTGGAAGGCTTTCCCCAGACTCTCCAGACAGTCTCAACGGAGGCTGAACAACTTCTGATGAGAAACCTAAAATTTCTAAATTCATGCTTTGAATTCCTTTGTGTTTTCTGCTTCCTTCTTCTTAGTTCTTTTAAAAAGTTCTTTTTTTTTTAAATGCCAGCCTTATCTTAATTGAACCAAGAACAGAATATGTTTTGTTTCTTGTTCCATATCTCCATCGAGAATAGGCAATGAAGAAAAAAAAAAAAAGAGGCCGTGGGATTGAGAGTCGATGGCCTGGGACAGGAGATGCCCCTGTGGCCTCAGCCCCAGCCCCTGACCTGGCCTTGGGGACATTCCCAGCATCGTGTTCTGATGCGGAAGTTTTAGTCAGAGAGTGCCCTAGGCTTCGTGAGGACCACCTGACTCCTAGGATGTCCCCCAGACCAAGGACACTGGACCTCCGGAGGCGGGACCCAGGCAGCAGGTCGCGCTCCCGCTCACCCCGGTGATTCCAGGGACCTAGAACCGCACGGAATTGAAGGCAGCTGCTGACCGTGAACTGTAACCGCAGCCTAGAAATAGTCCTGATTTTATCCACGTTCCCCCATCTGTTGCCTCTCGTTGTTATGGAAGTCCTAGTGAGTCAATGACTGGCCTCCAGAGAGCAGGTCCGTGACTGTTAGAGGGGAAAGTCCTAACTCCTGCATTCCCACAGCACGACCTCCGACCTGACCTTCTCTCAGTCTCTTCCTGCTCCACCCACCCAACATTCTCACCTTCTGGCTGGCTCCTCCTCCCCCAGATGCCCTTAACTGGAGGAGCCCCGGGCTCTGCTGGGCCCTAGCAGTCTTCCTCCCTCTCTCCCTGGATGGCCTTCATTCTCACTGTGTTAACGTCAATCCGTTGTCACTCCCTGACACGTACCTGCAGAGCCACGTCGTCACCTCCTGGAGAAGCTCTGGAGCCCCCTCCCACCCATCCACTCACTGTGTGGCACAGCTGCGTGTCCTGCCTCGTAAACAAGCTGTGGGGGTCTCCGCCCAGCCCACCAGACTGGACGCATAGACACCTAGGGCTGGCCCAGCTGGGGCACCTGACCAACTCTGGGAGGCCTGAGAGGAGCAGTGGGCAGGAAAGACTTCTCCAGGAGGAGGAGGGGCTGACGTCGTGGCCAGGAAGGTGCCAGACCTCGGTGGGTGAAAGACAGGGTCGTGTGCAGGCCGTGGCCGGAGCTCCATTGGGTTAGAGGAATTGGAGCGCAGGGGGGCAGTTGGAGAGGGAGAGGAGATCTGGTCCTGGGCTGCCTCCACGCCCCACTGGGATTTGCACTTTGAAGGTAGATAGTTGAGAGCGCATGAGGGGCTCCTTGAGGAGATGAGGCTTTGTGTGTGATGGTGACCAGGTAGACAGCGGGCTGAAGGCCTCCTGGTGGGCATTTATGAGAGCCACAGCCTGGTGCTTCCGTGGTGGTCCACACTCTGGTCATCTCCAGCTGACCCTCAAGGCTCCTGGACCCCAGCCGGTAAACACAGCCGGTCCCACCCCACCGTAACTGGTGGTCAGTTGGTGGACAGCAGGGGTTCTCCAGCCATCTCTATGCCTCAGTTCAGTACGCGCCTTGGGACTTGCGCTGGCCTGTGTTCGAGGTCAGCCTTCCCGCTCAGCCTCCCTCCCGTCTGGTCTTGGGGCCTTTCCACTTTCCCTGACTCCCCTGTGGAAACAAGCCCTACAGTGCCCACTCATATCCTCACTCTCGCAGCCTCCTCCTCCGCTGGAAATGACCTTTCATATCAAAGTCAACTCTCTTCCATTTCTCTTCCACTTGGAGTCAATCCAAGTGGAGTGGCTGAGAGGAGGACTTCTGCAGCCCAACCTCCTGCTTATTGGTTTGCATAATTTCCTTAACCTCTTTATGCTTCAGTTTTCTCTTTTCTAATAATGGAGAAATAATAGTACCCACCTCATAGAGTGGTGGTGGGAATTACAACCCTCCTAGAATAGTGCTTAACACATAGGGAGCCATTGACGAGCGTCGGCTCTTGAGTAATTATTGTTTTTCCCTCTCACACCTCTTTTACTTTGATTTATCCTGCAATTATTAGCCTGATGCATATTTTATGTAAATATGCCTGGCTTCCCCACTATATTAAACTGACTGGAAGAACTCTGACTAGTGCACACAAATAGCTTCTCTGGGTGTGTTTGGAGCGATACTTTGGATATCATAAACGTCGGCCCATTTTTATTAAAATAATTTGATCTGGGGCTGGGGCTCTAGCTCAGTGGCTGAGCACTGCCTGGCATGCAGGAGGCCCTGGGTTCCATCCCCAGCACCCCAAAACAAAAACGCCTTGATCTGGGCTTCCTAACAAGATGTCAACGCTGAAGGTGACAAGAAAGTCAGACAGGACCAGGAAGTCAAACAGGTGTCCCCGAGGGCACTGCGTACTCATTGGAGGAGCACCCTGGAGGGCCACTTCTTATTCTTTGGAGGGGCACCTGGAGGCTGCCTGACTTCTGATGTCATCCCTCCTCTAATGACTTGGTCCCGTTACCTGGCTCAGGTGAGGAAGGGAGGATGTCGGCACACCTGCTTTTGCAGTCGTAGCACAGCTGGGAGGCGATGGGCCCCTTTAGGAACAATCCTGGAGTTATCCAGCCTCCACCAGGAAAGACAGAGGTCACGGGTCAGCCTCTGCCCCCTCGTCCCCGCCCCTCCAGTGGCACCTTTTCCTTCAAGTTTTGCTGTGATGCGTGTTTTTCAGAAATCAGACGCCGGGGCTCCAAGGACCCCCTGGTGAAGGCTCTCCAGCTGCTGGACAGCCCCGGGGAGCCCGGCGAGCCCGGCACCAAGTCGGAGCCCCTGGCCAAGAGGCGCAGCTCCAAGGACCTCCCGGGGAGGCCGCCGCAGCTCTACGACACCCCCTACGAGCCCACCGAGGGCCAGCGCGCAGAGGGGAGGGCGCGGCCCGGGGACAGCAGGCTGCCCGAGGACGACGAGAGGCCGGCGGCCGAGTACGAGCAGCCCTGGGAGTGGAAGAGGGAGCAGATCGTGCGCGCCCTGTCGGGTGAGGGCAGCGGGCCTCGGCCTCCCTAAAACGCATTTTCTTTTTTAAAATTGATACATCGTTGTGCAGAATTATCGAGTAAACTTATTGATGTTTCGATACCTGTATGCATTGCAGCAAATGGTCAAGTCAGGGAAATTAACATGCCCACCCCTTGGTCCAGTTATCACCGCCCAATTGTGCCCTTGGTGCCATCTAAAACACCCTCTGTGACCCCAGCGGCCAGGAGGCTGAGGCAGGAGGATCGCAAGCTCAAAGCCAGCCTCAGCAACGTAGGGAGGCCCTAAGCAATCCTGTCTCAAAGAATGAAAAGGGCTGGGGATGTGGCTCGGTGGCCAAAGCACCCCTGGGCTCAATCCCCAATACCAAAATACTACTACTACTACTACTACTACTACTACTACTAATACTACTACTAATAATACTACTACTAATACTACTACTACTACTACTACTACTACTAATACTACTACTACTAATACTACTACTACTACTACTACTACTAATACTACTACTAATACTACTACTAATACTACTACTACTACTACTAATACTACTACTACTAATACTACTACTACTAATACTACTACTACTAATACTACTACTACTAATACTACTACTACTACTACTACTACTAATAATAATAATAATAGTAATAATAATAAAAACACCTCCAAGGTCCGGGGAAGAACAGTGCTTAGGAGAGTCTGGGGAGGGGAGGGGATGGGATGGGCAAGGAGGAATGAGGAGAGAGATCTGTCAGTGGGACAGAGTCACAGATAGGAGTGTTGGGTTCTGATGATCCAGCTCACAGCAGGGTGAGGATACTAATAATCACATGTATTTCAAAATACCTAAAAGGGTTTTTTTTTAATTTCCCTAGTTATAGATGGACAAAATATCTTTATTTATTTATTTATTTATTTATTATGTGGCGCTGAGGACCGAACCCAGGGCCTCACGCATGCAAGACAAGGCACTCTACCACTGAGCTACAACCCCAGCCCAAGAGAGGGTTTTTAATGTTACACTGTGCCTTGTCTTGTTCGATTGTCTGTTCTTCCTTTTGCTCTCTCCCTCCATCTCTCCTCTCCTCTCCTCTCCTCTCCTCTCCTCTCCTCTCCTCTCCTCTCCTCTCCTCTCTTCTCTCTGTCTCTTCTTTCCTGGAGATGGAACCTCCATGGGCACCCCACTGCTGAGCTCATCCCAGACCTTTTGATTTTTCAAGACAAGGTCTGGTAAGTTGCCCAAATGGCCTCAGGTTCGGTCCTCCCGCCTTAGCCTGGAGCGTGGCTGGGATTACAGGCAGGTGCTGTCATGCCCGGCTCTATTTTCTCCACATTCCTTACTGCAAGTTTCTTTTTTCCAAGGAATTTGAGATAGATAGGGATCTAAGAATCTGGCTCCAGTGGAAAGCCCAGGACTGAAGTTGTGCCCTTAATGTTGCATTCCCCCCCCCACCCCCCAGTACCTTTCTTTTCTTTCCTCTGTGTGCAGCTGCTTTGGAAGTGCTTATCACAACCGTCGGGAAAACGTATCTGACCACTGTTTATTTCTCCCACTGAAACTGTCAAATTGGGAGCAGGTCCTTCACTCTCCCATGGAGCTGTTCTTAACCTGTTAAATCCTTGGTTATAGTGGAACGTGAGGGTGCTCCCTTTGTAATCCCAGCCACGCGGGAGGCTGCGACGAGGAGGAGCAGAGTCTGAAGCCAGCTTGGGCCACTTAGGCCCTGTCTCAAACTAAGATAGTAAGAAAGCAGCTGAGGGTGTGGCACAGGGGTAGAGCGTTCGCCCAGCGTGTGTGAAGACCAGAGCTCAGTCCCCAGCGCTGCCCCCCACAGTAAACGCCAATGGAAAAGTGAATAGAGAACGTATTTGATATGTAATTGGAGAGCATATTTGGTATGTAATTGGAGAGCATATTTGATAGCCAACATTTAAGTTGATTTCGGTGTGATTTTGACCTTGTTTTCAGCAGATCTGCAGGGGTACCTGCTGCCTCTCAGCCCTCAGCTGGGCCCTCCCAGCGCTCTCTGTCTTCTCTCCAGTCTCCCTGTCACAGCATCTTCAACATATCATTGGTGGTGTTGTTTCTGGGTTGACTTTTTTTTTTAAGAGAGAGAATTTTTTAATATTTATTTTTCAGTTTTCGGTGGACACAACATCTTTATTTGTATGTGGTGCTGAGGATCGAACCCAGCGCCTCGTGCATGCCAGGCGAGCGTGCTACCGCTTGAGCCATATGCCCAGCCCTGGGTTGACTTCTGTTCATATTTTATTATAAAAACTGTGTTTTGGTACCAGTGTGTTAACCACTGAGCCACGTCCCCAGCCCCTTATCCATCTAGGTATCTATTTTAATTCTGAGACAGGGTCTCACTAGGTTGCCGAGGCTGGCCTCGAGCAGGCATTCTGCGTCCCTGGGATCACAGGCGTGCACCCCTGTTCCTGGCTCGCTCATCTGTCTTCATGGAGTGCTGCACTCTGACAAGCAATGTGCATATAACTGGGTTTAATCTTTCTTTCTTTTTTTGGGGGGGAAGTCCTGGGGATTAAACCCAGGGGTGCCTCATCCCCAGCCCTTTTTATTTTGAGACAAGGTCTGGCTGCGTGGCTTCGGGCCCTGCCTTGAACTTGTGATCTCCTGTCTCAGCTGCCCGAGTCCCTGGGGTCATAGGCACCCACCACCGGACCTGGTTAGCCTTTTTTTTCCTGAAAATACTGAAACTTGGAGTTCTTTAAAAGTCCATGCTGAAGCCTGTTGGCTCCCTGTCATACTCTGAAGTTCTCGGATGCTGATCAGTATCTTAGAGAAGAGTGGCTGTCTGTCCGCGGGATGCTGGCAGCGATCGCGGATAGCAAAGGCAGCGGGGCTCGGCTCTCCGGGTCGTTTTGCAGCATGTTAGAGTCTGTTCGAAGGAGAAAATGCTTCTTCCCCAGCTAAGGCAGGCGGGGGGGAGGGTTCCTTTGAAGTCTGCCTGCCCCCTCTGCTGTCTGGGGTGGTAAATGGAGTCTTCCTTCCAGTCCAGTTTGAAGGGTCTGAGCGGCCTTCCGTCAAGGAGGAGGCCGTGAGGCAGCATCACCGGCAGAAGAGCTGGACCCAGAAAATCCTGAAGCCAGCCCTGTCTGACCACAGCGACGGGGAAAAGGTGGACCCAGGCCTGCCCCTGGAGAAGCAGCCGTGAGTGTCCTTCACTGACCCCGAGATAAGCAAGGCCGCGGGTACTGACCCTCACCTGACTCTCTGTTGGTGAACACCTGTCTGAGGGGGGCCTGTCCATGAAACCCATCTTGGGAGCTCGGTGCATTGTGCGGAATGGACAGTGCATTGTATCCCAAGCACCTGGTTTTACAGTGCATTCTCCTTACACGGGGAGACTTCTGGATGGCACTAGCCCTGTTGACCCTCCCTGACAGGGTTGGTGGGACCCTCAAGTCTGCCTTCTGTCTCTCCTGAGAGAGAGCCCGCCTGGATCTGCACTTTGATGGTCACAGCACTTTCCGTCTTCCGTCTCCCTCTTTTCAGCTGGTATCATGGTGCCATCACCCGGGCGGAGGCTGAGAGTCGACTACAGCCCTGCAAAGAAGCTGGGTACCTGGTTCGCAACAGTGAGTCAGGGAACAGCAGGTACTCCATTGCACTGAAGTGAGTATTCAGCTTCGTGGGCCTCCCTGCCTCAGGGGAGGGTACACCTACCACGGGTAGATCACCAACCCAAGATATGTAGCTTAGCAGGGCGCAGTGGTGTGTGCCTGAATCCCAGCAACTGGGGAGGCTGAGGCAGGAGGATTGCAAGTTCAAGACCGGCCTCAGCAACCTTAGTGAGAACCTCAGCAACTTAGCAAGACCATCTCAAAAAAAAAAAAAAGAGACTGGGAATGTAACTCAGTGGTTAAAAAAAATCCCTGAGTTTAATCTCTAGGGCTAAAACGTATATATATAAATACATATAATGCATATGTACTTGTATGTTATATATGATATATATTTATACATGTATAATTTGAAGGTGGTTCACAGGATTTATCTAGAGAAAACAAGATGCATTTAATTAAACAACTGAAAGTCAAACACTATCTGAATGCAGAATTGGTGTTGGGTAAAGGCTCCAATATCTATTAGGAAAGTGAGGGTCCTATTTCATGATCTTGGTACCTGAGTCAGTTTTTACCCTTCATCGCCTCGTCTGGAATAGGACCTCTCTCAATAGAGAAATAATTCCTGGTAAAAAGAAAAATTTCTAGCGGGATAGTTCAGTCACTCTTTCATTCCCAACAGTCAGGGACTTTCATAAATCGGATCCCTTGATTGTCAAAATGCCAGCTGCAGTTTTGATACCAGTCTCCTCTGGTGAATTAGGAAACGCTGACTTGCCTATTACACCCTCTGTCTAATTGTGCTCAGAAAATTCACTGTGCCTGGTAGGGCTGCTGGAGGGTATCATGGAAATAAATTCTCGTTGCACGGTGAGTTCAGCGGCGCTATATTGGAGGATCATTGTCAAGAGCCCTAACAGCATTTCCTTCCTGAGGAAGCTGAGCCCCTGCAGCTGGAACAATCAGACTGCAGGGGGAGCGAGGGGGAGGGGCCGAGGGCAGCCGGGCTCAGAAAACGGGATAGGCCACCAGATACACAATACCAGGAATAGCCCCGCGAGGTTCCTGAAGCTGGTGCTGGTGGGTTAAACCTGTGAGCCTTCAGTGCCAGCTGTCACTGCAGAGAACCAGGAAGGGCCTTCCCACACCACTGGGGGGCACAGAAATAGTTTCATCCTTCTTATCATTATTATTAATGTGTTCTTTGGGGGAAGGAAGAAAGAAGAAGCCTGCCGTGAGTTCTTTTAGCGGCAGTGAGGAAGGTGAGCTGCCGCTTTGCACTTCAGCCCATTGGGCTTGCACTTAAGCTCTAGTTGTGCAAGTCGGGGGCTTGTTTTTTTTGTCCAGTGTCCAGTGTCCAGTGTGTAAGAAGGATGAACAACCCCAGGATGACGTGCCCCTAGGCCGCAGTACTTCCCCAGCGCTCCCGGAGCGTCCAAGGCATTTCTGTCTGTGCAGAGCAGGTCCCGGAGTGGAAGAGGACCCCCCCCCCCCGGGGATTGTTGGCCTGGGGAGAGACTCTCTGCTCACTCCTTCATGTCTCCTCCTTGACTTTTGTTTTGCTCCAGGACGAGCCAGGGATGTGTCCACATCATAGTGGCTCAGACCAAAGACAACAAGTACACGCTGGACCAGACGAGCGCTGTGTTCGACAGCATCCCTGAGGTGGTGCACTATTACTCCAACGAGAAGCTGCCTTTCAAGGGGGCAGAGCACATGACCCTGCTCTACCCCGTGCACAGCAAGCTTCACTAAGTTTCAGCTAACACTGAGCCCAGGAGGACACCAGCGCCTAAGAGCATCTCAGTGGACAAGGCTGGACTGCTCCCCACTCTAGTGCAGAGTGGGACTCACCCCTGAAAGTCAGAAAGTCTGCGATCTTGAATCCATGGCCAAGTAGCTGTACAATAAGAAACCGTCCTTCACCTGTCGCCGCCTCCGCCTCTGAAGTAGGAGGTTCTGTTGGGGGTGACCCTCAGGAAAGGTGAGTCTAGAGTTCAGGGGCACAGAAGGTCTCCAGCAATGTGCAAGGTGTTCCCTGGGATATCTCTAGACACACGACAGCGCACACCCCACTCGGCCTTCACCTGGGATCACGCGGACTGGAAGAGCGTTTAGTGTCGCCCCCTTAGCAGGGGACTTGGATGGACAGTGGGAAATGTGAACCATGGGCAAGAAATTGTCTTTCTCCCTCCAGTGGCCCGAATCCGCTCTCTGTTCCTGCAGATCACCACGCTAAGGTGTGGCAAAAGGATTATTTTGTGGGTCACCTTTTCTAAGAAAAATTGGTCTTTTCTCGTTTTCTGTGGACCTTCTTTTAAATAATTTTCCAGGAATCCAATAATATAAGCATAAATGGGCAAGAAGACGCCCCAGATTTAGGAATCACCAGTAAAATTAAGCATTGCCATCATTATCATAATTCTGGATTACAGAGTAAAATATACCACAAATATTTCCTTTTGGATTTTTAAAAATTCTACAAAGCTCAACAGCCATTTCCTATTGGATGATTATGTAAAACCTCAGATATCTTTTGTTTTGTTTTTATGCATTTTAGTTCCCATGGAATCATCTTTAAGTTTGTCTCTAAAATTAGAATTGCTTCGTATTTTTAGTAAATTTTTTTTTCAAAAACAATTTTGAGATCTGATTGTATGAACTGGGTCACTAGAGTCTGCAAAGATTCTCTTTCTGTACAAAGCAAGCCTGTCCACTCTGGATACAAGTATTTTAAAGCCAGGTGCTATGATGCACACCTGTGGTCCCGATGACTGGGGAGGCCGAGGCAGGAGGATCACAAGTTCAGGGCCAGCTTCTGCAAATTAGCAAGGCCCTAAGCAACTTAGTGAGACCCTGTCTAAAAATAAAAAAATAAGAAGGGCTGGGGCTGTAGCTCAGTGGTAAAGCACTCTAGGTTCAATTCCCAGTACAAAAAGAAAAAAAAATGTAAAGACTCAAATCAGGTGTGGAGGTACACATTTCTAATCCCAGCTGTAGGGAAGTTGAGGCAGAAGGATCACAAGTTAGAGACCAGCCTCAGCAACTTAGTGAGATTCTGTCTTAAAAATAAAAAAGACCGGAAATAATGTAGCCCAGTGGTAGACTGTTCACCCAGCATGCACAAGGCCCTGGGTTTGATTCCTAGCACTACACCAAAAAACAACAACAACAACACCAAAAAAAAAAAAAAACAAAAAAAAAAACTTTGAGATCTTCCCTAACTACTATTCCTTAATACATTGAATTAATAGTCATAGTATTGTTATCTTTATGATTTACCATGAATTTATATTGCCTATTTATTGATGGTGAGAAGTCCCTGGTGGGTGGCTCTGGAATTAGAACTGAACAAATGTCTGCCTTCTGGGGTTCATAATCTGATTCTCAGAGCTGGTCCAGATGAGATGTGCTGACCGTCATCAACGAAAAGTTAACTTTTGTAGCTTATTTCAAATACACAAAAAACCATTGATTTGGGTAATTTTCAGGAGAGCATAACTTTCCAGTTATTAGTTATCATGGTGGGGGGCACCCACTTCTGGGCTGCCTTTGGGATTTCATTATCAGCACATTTTTTGCTTTTTAAGTTTTGATCTAAGTCTAAGAGTTGTGAAGGTTGTGAGATCTTCAAAATGTTTTGTTGTATAAGTCTTGATAGATTCGCTGGGGATCAAACCCAGGGGCACTTACCACTGAACCACGTCCCCAGCCCTTTTTATTTTTTGAGACAGGGTCTTACTGAGTTGCTTAGGGCCTCACTAATTTGCTAAGACTAGCCTCAACCTTGTGATCCTCCTGCCTCAGCCCCCTGAGTCACTGGGATTACAGACCTGCATCACCACGCCCGGCATTGATAGAAGTTTTTAAATGTGTATTGGTTCATGTACTATGTCTTTAGTACAAGTTTTTTTTTTTTAATTTTCAGCATCCATAGTTCCAATTCCATTCAACAAATATTTATTATTTTCTATATGCACATTATTCATTGTGTTAAACTTATTTTTAGGTATACATGCTAGTGATGAAACCTTATTTTTTTTGCTAACCTTATTCTACAAAGGAAATACAACTATTATCTTCACTTTAATAAATGCTAAAAGCTTTATGAATTTTTTTCTTTGTGCATTAAATGATTTTTGGCCCATACCCAGCAACTATGATGAATGTATAATGAAATAACCTTTGGAAAGTAGGCCTGATGCATGAAGTACTTATTGAGCTTTCATCGTATACCTAGGATTGTGCTTCCTCTACGTGATTTTGCTGTGATGGTGACGCTCTTCTCTTTATATAATTAAAAGTGGAGGAGACTGGGAGTTTATATATAGTCCACTTACCTTACAACCGAACAGGAAGTTAAAATAAGCAGAAATAGAGTAAGTTAGTGGAAGCCTGGTGAATCCTTGTTAAGCTACTGTTTTCTGCTCAGGTTGTGACACAAGCTGACAAAAGCCAGGGAATTCGCAGCTGGGTGGTGGCATAGAGTGCCATATGTTCTAAAAACAGTCAGACCCAGCAGGGAGACCCTAATGGCTTCCTTGGTATGCCTCCTGGGCCAGCTGATCTGAAACTCTGTGACACGTTCTCTGGGCTCTGAATGGTTGGGCTTTTTTATCAGTTTATCTCCACACAAGTATTTTTCTGCAATCTCCAGAGAATATTCTCTGGCAAAATACTGTCTTTTGGCGCATTCTCCCTCAGTGCCTAGATGCCAGCATGTGTAGGGCTGTGTCAGTTCTCCCTTCTTTATCACAACTTCTTTCCAAAAATCGCTCCGCTCCAGAGTCCTGAGTAACTCGCAGCTGGTCAGTCTCGTCCCTGGGAGGTCAGAGGGCCTCCGGGTGCGCAGTGAGCACCTGTGGCCCAGCCACTCGGGAGGCTGAGGCAGGAGCATTGCTTGAGCCCAGAAGTTCAAACCCAGCCTGGGCAACGTAGCAAGACCCCTGCTGGGGGAAAAAGGCAAAAGGACATATCTGTTTCCTTCGATTCCACAGCCCTTTCTATCAGGATGGATTTCTTACATTTATGTAACATAAGAATAAAATAATGGAGAAGGTTCCATATGTATACAAAAGGGCGCGTATTGACATGTCCATTCTCTAAGGGGGCAGAAGTGTTTTAAGTTATTCATGGCCTATGTAGAAAACCCTTCATTCTTCACTGTTTAAAGCCTACTTTATTGAAATGGTGTTCGTTTATTGACCTCTGCTGCAGGATAGGGAGGTGGGAAGATAATGTACAGAGAAAGCCAGTTATTTGGGGGGCAGATGGGAAATAGTCCTAATTTGGAAACTGGATTATTTTACAGTGTTATTACTCTGTTATTGGCTCTTGGTATTGGGTACATCTTAACCTTTCATTCAGAACAACAACTATGAGACATTCTTTAGTTGCTTGTTCTACTCTATTGAAATGCCATTTTTTTTTAAGAAGTCAGGGATAATGCCTTGGATTTCCATTATTCTAGCAGGAAGAAACCCACTGAGTGATATGTCCAGATTTCATTTCTCCTGTGCATGCTTTTGACGTTAGCAGGATTTCGTTGATACCTTCCTCAGTGACCTCTCATCCATTGTTGTCTCTTTCTTATTTTCCATAACCAGCACTAGCGTGGCCCTGTGTTCTCTTTAGGATCACTCTTTATTCTCATTTCCCATCTTTGCCCTCCAGTCACTGACTTGGAGACCCTTGGCCTGCTGTGACAGCCTCCAGGGCTGGCCTTGTGTAATGACGGTGTTTTACTGCCATCTAATGGAAAGAGCTCAAACTGCAGCTGGGAGAAGAAGCTGTGCGTGGAAGGGTGGAATTTTCTAAAGGATTTCTCATACAGTCCCCCTAAAAGAAAATAATAATAATAATAATAATGTTTCAGTTGCCCCCCTAAAATATAACCTTTCCTGTGGCAAATGTGCTTTGAAACTTCATATAACTACCATCACGAGGTCCCTGGATTCCAACTAGGTCGTGTCGTTTAGAATCTTAAGAGTATTTTAATGAATAAATTGGCAGCAGATCATTGAGTCAGGCATCACATGTCAGCCATATGGTTATATCGTCAGAGGGATTTAACATTTTAAATGTCAACTGATGCATTCTCGTAATTTTCAAAATATTTGAAGATGGTATATAATACA
Source organism: Urocitellus parryii (assembly GCF_045843805.1). Classification (NCBI taxonomy): domain Eukaryota; kingdom Metazoa; phylum Chordata; class Mammalia; order Rodentia; family Sciuridae; genus Urocitellus; species Urocitellus parryii. Next base: position 122,142,476 of record NC_135541.1, read on the forward strand.
GGTGCCTATCTATAGTACCTTGATAATTTATATTGTATCAGAGAGATTTTTTAAAAAATTTCTGGATGTGTTGCAGTAGCCGGTGTAGGCTGTGTGCCCTCCTAAGATGGTTTGCTCTGAGATGGAACTTTAAATAAACATTATGTCAAAAAAAACCGGAGTGGTTGTGCTGAATCCAGTTAGTTTCGAGAATCGCCTCCCTGCCTGAAAAGCACCTTCTGTAGTAACAGCTACAGCAAAGCTTTATCTGCAGTGGCTTCTGGTAACGCAGTGTACAAACACAGCAGGGTGGGACACAGCCAGCGACTGATCTGTTCACACCCCGCCCCATTCACCTTGAGAGCCCTTCTGTGGCGGCTTCCTCCCAGATACAATGTAACAGCTGGGGTGTAGCCTGGTAGGGCCACGGGAGTGTGTTCAAGGCCCTGGGTTTTATTCCCAGTATTGGGGGCAGGGGGACAGAACACAACAACAACAATGTAACAGTGCAGTTTTGCTCCTGTTTATTGGCCCCTTTTCTTCCTGAGTAGAGAGTACACTGCATTTGTTCTCATCCCTAGCTGGGCATCAGAGATGGGCTCTGTGTTGATGTCATCGTTATTAATACAGACACCCCATCCCTTCCGAGGGACTTGATGCTTGTAAAACTGGGGAAATCTATTTAAAAAATTTAAAATCTGTATTTTTAAGAACGTCTATGCCAGGCGACGTGGCGCACGCCTGTAATCCCAGCGGCTGGGGAGGCTGAGGCAAGAGGATCCTGAGTTCGAAGCCAGCCTCAGTAACTGTGAGGCACTAAGCAACTCAGTGAGACCCTGACTCTAAATGCAATAAAAGTGGGGCTGGGGATGGGGCTGAGTGGTCGAGTGCCCCTGAGTTCAATCCCCAGTACCAAATAAAATAAAATAGAGAAACTCTACCAGGTGACTGATACACAGCGCTGGCTGACCACCACCACTGGAAGCCACCATTTAGAAACGTGCGAATAAAGTCATTTGACGTCCTGGAAGAGGGGTACACCGTGGCGCCCAGGTTCCGGATTTGTAATTTCCACTGAATATTTATATAGGTTGCCACCAGGTGGTAGAAGTGCCTATTGTTTTTTGCCATCTGTGTTCAGGAGAAAAGGAAGTTTGCATCTAGAAACGTTCCCTCCGCCCTGCACTGGAGCAATCAGAGTCGTGTTTTTCAGAATCGAGATGGAACACGTGCTTCCAAGAGCCCAGGGTGTGGGTGTTGAACACTGGATTCTGACCCTGTGAAAGGCCAAGACGTGAGTAATGAAAGTAGACTGGCTACAGATCAGGAGCCCGGCTAAGCAAATGCTTTTCATTCCACATGATTTGATTTTAATCCCTCACAACTCAGGTGAGCCAAGTGCGGAGGCTCATTTTTCAGATGAGAACACTGGTACTTGGAATGAGTAGGTGAGATCCTACCCCAGATTGCAGTCTGAGTCGGCTTCTGGAGTTTAGGTCTGTTCTTCATTGCTGGACTCTACTCCTCCTTTGAGAGGGTATTACCTGGCCTGCAGAACTACTCACATTTGAGACTAATTAGTTAAAATAGGGCACAAGAAGTAATAAATTAATCCCTTGGTTTAAATTAGCAAGTGAGGGGCTGGGGATGTGGCTCAAGCAGTAGCGCGCTAGCCTGGCATGCGTGCGGCCCGGGTTCGATCCTCAGCACCACATACCAACAAAGATGTTGTGTCCGCCGAGAACTAAAAAATAAATATTAAAAATTCTCTCTATCTCTCTCTCTCCTCTCTCACTCTCTCTTTAAAAAAAAATAAATAAATAAATTAGCAAGTGAGAAAAAGATGCTTAAATAAAGAGATTCACAGTAGCCAAGAAGTGGAAGCAGCTCAAATGTGTGTTGACAGATGAACGGATAAACAAAATGGGGTTGCTCGGCGTGGTGGCACACACCTGTGATCCCAGTGACTTGGGAGGCTGAGGGAGGAGGATCACAAGATCAAAGCCAGCCTCAGAACTTAGCAAGGCCCTCAGCAACTTGGCAAGACTGTGTCTCAAAATGAAATACAAAGAGGGCTGGGGATGGGTCAGTGGTGAAGCACTTGCCTCACATGTATGAGGCCCTGGGTTCTATCCTCAGCACCACATAAAAATAAATAAAATAAAGGTCTTGTGTCCATCTACAACTAAAAATATGTTTTAAGGAGGGAGAAGGGGGCTGGGGATGAGACATTATGCTGGGTGAAACAAGCCAGTCACAAAAAGACAGATACTGCAGGATTCCGCCTCCATGAAACTAATGGTCAGATTCACAGAGACAGAAGGTAGGTTGCAGATGGGTGGCTGCTTAACGGATGCAGAGTTTCTATTTGGGATGATGAAAGTCTCAGGAGCCCAAGACTCCAAGCAGAACCAGGCAGCTGGAGATCCTGAAGACCACCGAAGCTCCGACAGCCAACACACCACTAGACATTGAGAAGATCTGCTCGGAGGCACGAAGTTCATTTCCAAAACCCACACGTAGCACCAGAATTTCTTCCTTCACGTTGTGAATCATATAGGATGAGTTGCTGAATTACCTTGACTCAAACTTAAAGTGCTTCCTCCATGACATTTCTCGAATGATTCAGCCTGCCTTCTGATGTATGTGCATAAACAGGATGACTAACTCAGATTGATTATATAAAAGATAGATTCTTGATGTGCATATAAAAGCCATTTAGTTTATCAAGGTAGCAACCAATATGCCGTTGACAAGTAAAAAACGTGTGTTACTTTAAGAGATAGTCAAGAAAGACATGTTTACGTTCATTTTGGGTTATTTTAAGTGGTGTGTTTGCAAATGAAACTTTCCCCTTAAAATCCCTGCACATGGTGGGGGCGGGGGGGTACCGGGGATTGAACTCAAGGGCACCCGACCACTGAGCCACATCCCAGCCCTATTTTGTATTTTATTTAGAGACAAGGTCTCACTGAGTTGCTTAGCACCTTGCTTTTGCTGAGGCTGGCTTTGAACTCACGATCCTCCTGCCTCAGCCTCCCGAGCCACTGGGATTACAGATGTGCACCACTACACCTGGCCTCCCTGCACTTAACAGAATGTCAAGCTTTATTAGAGACCAATGTTAACAAACCACCTTGTGCCCTTTGACAATGAATGACTTTAAACAATTTAATTTTGTCTGTGACCCCCCACCGACTTACATTTACTTATTTGTTTTTATGCAGTTAGTTTTGCAGTACTAGGGATTGAACTCAGTGCCTCACACAAGCTAGGCAGGTGCTGTACCACTGATGATGATGATGATGATGATGATGATGATGATGATGATTTTGAATTTTGAGACAGGACCTCACTAAGTTGCCCAGGCTGACCTTGAACTTGCAATCCTCCTGCCTCGGCTTCCCAAGTCACGGGGATTACAGGCATGAGCCACCACGCCTGGCCTTTGCACTTCCTAATATTCTTTCTTTCTTTACTTATTTGTTTATTTATTTAGAAGTAGGTTCTTGGTTCATGGCCCAGACTAACCTCCAACTCCTTTCTGATACATTTTATTCTTTAAAAAATTATAACGTGCTGGGTGTGGTGTCTGTAATCCCAGCTACTCAGGAGGCTGATGAGGTGGGAGGATTGCAAGCTCCACTGATCTTCCTGCCTTAGTCCCCCAAGTATCGGGGACTCCAGGCATTCACCCCTGGGCTGGGAATTCATTATTTTGTAGGCAGAACTTGATGGAACTATTCCAAAATAGAAGGATTGTAATCACTTAATGAAAATTTTTCTTTCATTGTAAAAACACGTTCAGTCCTGGGGATCGAACCAGGAACCTGCTCCTGCCAGGCGAGCGCCCCGCTACCGAGCGACATCCCCAGCCCCTGATGAAAAAAAAAAGTTCTCAATAGGAAAAAAGAAAGAGCGAAGTCAGTCTTGGATGATTCCCTCAATGCTCCTAGACTGTCGCAGACTCCACTTGTCTCTTCTCAGGACAGCCCCGTTCCCCCAGGTCCTGCAGGCGGACCCTCCTCCGGACCCTCTGCCCCAGTTTCCATAGCTGGGACTCCCCTTTCCTGACCCCTCCCTCCCCCATCAGTCACTCTCTCCCACCGACAGCTGTGTGGCCCCCTGGGGTGCTGCCAGGTCCTGGAGAAGGCCACCCCCTGTCCTTGTACCACCACAGCCCCGCCCCCTTCCAGTACTGTTCCCTGATGAATCTTCCCACAGTGGAACGCGCCACCGCTCACCCTTCCAGCCAGAGGGGGCCTGAGCATCCCGCCCCCACCAATAAAGCAGCTCTGAAGATTCTGAGGAAGCTCATTAAAACTGATACCAAGAAGCAGCAAGAGAAGAACCAGATCATGGTGCACACCCAGAGCTGTGGGCAGGATGGACGGACAGGAAGCGATTTGCTTCCTCCCTGATGAAATTTTAAGGGGCTAGCTCCCTCCCTCCCCTTGGTGACCCATCTTCTTTGTGGTCTGGCAGCTGTGGAGTCACCGAGGAGAGCCCCTGGACGCTGCCTTGGTGGGCTCGGGCTCCCACGGGCTGGGCTTCCAGCCCCTCTGCACACTGATGGGCCCAACCTACCAGATGAGGAGCCGTGTCCTTCTCCTCTGGGGACAAGTAGGCAAGACCCCACCCAGCACAGGGAAAGAGTACCCGTCCTGAGAAAGAGAGGCCTGCCCACCCGGAGTCACCAGTGGGGGTGGGGACCCGGGACCCCAGCCCCATGACAGGACAGAAGCCCCAGGCTTGGGGTTGGGCGGGCCCAGGTGTGGAGTCCAGCTCAGCCTCCTAACTGGACCTCCTGCATCTCCCTTCCCCTCTGTCAGCAGGTGAAAATACTACCTTGCAGCCTCATTAGGGCAAGATATATTGTCAGTAAAGAATATATTGTCAGTAAAACCCCTCGTTGGGGGTTGGGTAATGATAGCCAGTGATATTAGTTGTTTTTATTTTATTCATTTTTCGGTGCTGAAGATGAAACCAGGGCTTCAAGCACGCTTGGCAAACCCTCCATCACTGAGCCACACCCCAGCCCTTGTTAGCTAACGTTGATAGGTGATCTCTACCAAAAAGGAACTATAAACTTCTAGGGAAGCAGCGAGGCTGGCCGTAGACGGCTTTGCTGCCTGTAGACCTTGTTTCCTACTTGATTCCCACAGTCACGTGCTGCTGTGGGACTCTCCCTCCAGTCCCGTGGGCAGCAGAGGTCCTCAGAGCTGGCGGCACAGTGGGAACACCTGTGGACCTCACAGTGCGTATGAGACACCTGCTGCTGTGACCCCAAGGACCCGGGGCTCTTCTGATACACAGACCCATGCACTGAAGACATCCACTGATGCACAGTAAGTTCCAGAATACGGGGTCCCCAAGGTACCCAGTCATCTGTGGTTCAGAGTTCATTGTTACCTTCATCTGAGTCATTTAGGGGAGCTTATTTAACTTTCTGAGCTTGCACCAGACCTTCTGAGCTGGAATCCTTGTGGGTGAAGCCAACGTGGGATTGAAACAGCTGATGGAGGAGAAGCCGTTGCACACTGTGTGGTTGCACACTGTTGTGTATCGTGCTCCTCGGGAGAGCCGGCTGCCTGCTGGGAGGGTGCGAGCACTTCGGCCTCTCCCTCCCTCTGTTGCTGGCCGCAGATGACAACATGTCCCACTTGAGTGTCTCCAGCATTTTAAAACTTCCACTGAAGCCCAGCAGAGTGGTGCACACCTGTAATCCCAGAGACTCAGGAGGCAAGGCAAGAGAACCTCAAGTTCAAGGCCATCCTGGGGAACTTAACAAGACCCTCTCTCAGATCTCAAAAATAAAAAGGTAAATTATTGTAAGAATTGTAATGCAAAAAAAAAAGAAAGAAAAAATAAAAAGGGCTGGGGATGTGGCTCAAGTGGTAGCGCGCTCGCCTGGCATGCATGCGGCCCGGGTTCGATCCTCAGCACCACATACCAACAAAGATGTTGTGTCTGCCGAAAACTAGAAAATAAATATTAAAAAATTCTTTCTCTAAAAAAAAAAAAAAAAGAATTGTAATGCAAAAAAAGAAAAAGAAAAGAAAAGAAAGAAAAAATAAAAAGGGCTGGGGGTGTTGCTCAGTGGTAGAGGGCCCCTGGGTTCAGTCCCTAGAACCAAAAAGAAAAAGAAGAATCATCCCTCCTTGAAGGGTTAGGGGCGTAATAGCTCAGTGGTCGAGTGCTTGCCTAGCTCCGAGCAAGACCCAACACCAAACCCTTTTATTAAGGAGTGACGCACACATTTAAAAACCAAAATAGAGTACCATTTCCTTCCTGATAGATTTTATTCTTTAAAAAAATTATAACGTGCTGGGTGTGGTGGCTGTAATCCCAGCTACTCAGGAGGCTGATGGGGTAGGAGGATTGCAAGTTCAAGTCCAGCCTGAGCAACTTGGTGAGACCCTGTCTCAAAGTTTAAAAAAAAATAAAAAGGGTTGGGGAAATACCTCAGTGACAGAGCCCTGCTGGATTCAATCCCCAGGACTGGGAAGTACAGAGATGTGAAAACGGAGCTTCCCGTTTGTCCCAGCACTAGACTTTATGAAGCATTTCGAAGTCATCGTGGGAGGAGCTCCCTGGTTCAAGGTCACCTACACCTGGAATGTGAATGTTCCACACTTTTACTGAAGATCTTCATTTCATTCATGAGTTGACCTCCCCTCGTCCCTGGGGGCGGGATGTGCTGGTCCCCCTCCCAGCCCTCACACGCTCAGTGCTGCGTGGTGACATTTCAGGGGCCAGCAGCCACCTCTGCTGCACAAGGTGGCAGCCCTGTCTCCAGCGCCACCCCGCCCTCCTCACAGAGCTGCAGAAAGCACGGGTCCTCGGGCCTCGGTAAATAAGGGAGATGCTTTCTGAGGAGAGTCCCAGTGACTGAGTGTTCTGTCACCATCTGCCGTCCCCAGCTCTCTGGAAAGAGCGCGGTCACCATGTCATCCTAGCAGGGAGCCGTGGGCAAGGGGAAGCAGCTCCTTCCATTTCCTGGCTCTGTGGACGGCTCCAGCCCTCTCCGCAGCCCACGCAGCCCACCCACCACCGGGGACATCTGGCTCCTGCCTTCTGCAAGACAGGCACCGGCTCTGAGGAGAGAACACGTTGTCCCCAGGGACCCAGGGAGTCCTGGTGGCTTTCCTGACTGCCCAGGCGGGGGCCAAGCAGTGGGGGGCCCCAACTTGAGCTTTCGGTCTGACTTATGTCCTTCCCAGTCTCCCCTGAAGGTCCCTGTCCCAGCTCTGAGGTATTTACACAGCGGTTCCACCCACAAAGCGTCCCCGCGATGGCCTTTCCTCTGTTTGGAAGACGTGGATGGCCGGGTCCCAAGCTCTTCCTCTCTAAGACCCTTTTCAATAGGGGACAGAGTCCGCCTATCTGAGGATCAGGAGTCCAGGGTGGCCTTTGTGATGGCATTAGCACCCCCACCCCTGTCCAATAAACAGTCCTCTGATGAATAATGGCCCTTCCTTTTCCTTCCCCGCAGGTCCATCATCTGCCAATGAAGTCGGTAAACATGGCAGACAGACACACACACACACACACACACACACACACACACACACCCCGTCCCCAAATCCCAGGACGCAGTTTCAAAACACTTTCATAATCAAAGCCTTTTGGGAAATTGCTACTTCTTGAGCTTCATCTGATTTTTTCCCCCCCAGAGAGCCTTGAATCCCGCCTTAAGAGGAAATCTCCCCCCAAATAGTGCTTCCTGATCACCCACCCTTCGTGGCTCCTTTCTCCCCGTGAATCGTGCGAGTCTTGACTTTTGCATGATCCCAGGTGCCCGCAGCAAAATGACATCTCAAGCGTCTTTTTCAGAAATGATTTATTTCAAACATTGACCAGGTTCATTTTAAGTGCAAAATAGCGATAAAAGGGAAAAAGCATTGAAAAATTAAAATACACTGACATCAGCCTTTGGTCTTGGTTTTCAGGTAATTAAGAGGGAAGTCCCTTAAAACAATGATCTGTTTCTCTCCAAAAGCGATGCCGAGCTGAGGTACGGTGGTCAGCAGGCGTGGGCTCCTCCGGCGAGGTCTCTCCCTGTCCCAGTCCTTCCCTTCCAAAGCAGATCTCCGTCTGAGCACATGTTCAGAAAACTGACAATGTTCCTTAGCGATCGTCAAGGTTGCCATGGGAACTCCCTGGAGCTGGCGCCCAGCCACACGAGGGACAGAGGTTGGAAGGACCTTTAGGGACGCCTGGGAGTGCCTGGCCCAAAGCCGGAGGCAGCTGCCGGAGCCTGATGGTGACAGCCCCGTGGCAGGTTGCTGTTTGGGGAAGGACCGTTGGTGGCCCCCGTCTCTCCAAATGAGGACAGATTCTCACCATCTCCACCTGGGGCTGGGGGTGGGACACCTTCCCAAGTGGGTCAATGTTCAGGACCTGCCATGGGACCAGTCAGCGCCTGAGCAGCTGGGCAAGACATTCCAGAACAATCTTCAAGAGACTCACCAGCCATGGCCAGCCCCAGGTTGCCCGGCTGGGCTCTACTCAGGACCACAACGGAGCCCACGCCTGGCTCCCGAGACAGCAGGGAAGTGGAGGAGGCCCAGCGTAAGTTCAGGGTCCGGCCAACAAAGGGCCAGGGGGGGACCCATCACAGCAAACCGCGGAGTCCCCCAAAGACCTTGTACTACACACTCCAATGTGCTTTAAAAACATGCCATTAATGCTGCAAGAACTGGTGCTCCCTGTAGTCAGACCTGGATCCAGCATGTCTTCGACTGGGCCCACCCAACAAGATGGGCTTCTGAATTCGTGCATCCCTCCTCCCTCTTGGGTCCCTGTCCACACACTTCAACGTCTGAGGGCGCAGGCCGTAGGTGGGGGTCGGCCCTGTTGAGGATCCAAGGCAGCCCGTGGGCTGCGGGGACCTGAGGAAGAGTGATCCCTGGGACTAGTGGACAGACACAGAAAGCCTTAGGCAGAGGCCTGGCCACGAAGCAGACCCTGAGCCCAGAGAGGCCAGGCCTCCCTCCCCTGACACTAGCTTACAACAGGTAAAGGGGGAACCCTCTGTGATAACGCCCCCCCAAAGAAAAAGGCAGTTCCGTTACGATAACAGTGAAAGCAATAACAGTTTGGAGGTCGGAGCTGCCTGGCTCTCACGTCCCCCGCCAGTGGCCCTGCCTGGCTGCGGGCAGAACTGGGCGAGAGTTAAAGGGCCGTGGGCAGAGTCACACTCTCCCCTGCAGATCCTCATTCTAACATTTCCTTTCACAGCATTTTTGTGATTCAGAAACCTGACAGAGGAGGGGGAAAGGAGAGCCACCAACACCTGCTTGACCCTTGTCAACCCCGAGGGCCACCCGCCTAAGGCGGCAGGATGGGAAGAGCCACCAGGGCTCGAGGCAGTGGCACCTGGAACCCAGCACATAGGGGCTTCCACCCCTCGCCACGTGCCTGGCGGCCGTGGTGTTTTTCTAAAAGGGTGAACTTCTAGAAAAGTCTTGTGGCCTGGTAAATTCAGGGTCTGTGGCTCCACGGCTCGTTTTAATCGCCGCTCTCCTCTGCGGTCACCTGTCTGGGTGACACGATCATCACTGAGTTCTCAAAGCCCAGACAGGAAAGTGAGCTGGTGGTTATGGGGTGTCACCGCTGAACAGCTTCCACGGGAGCTGAGCCAAATCCAGTTCAAGGAACAAAACAAAAAGAGGAAGAAACCCAGGTAAGGGGTTTTTATAAAAAAAAAAAAAAAAAGAAAAATGAACCTCCCTTGTGAGTCTCAGTGGGGACTTTCTAGGACCCTGCCGGGTACTCGTGGGCGGGCGGCATGACAACAGGAAGGGGGACACCCTTCCCTTCCTAACCACCTGGGGGGCGGGGGGGGGGCAGTCACAAGTGACTTTTTCCCCAATTCAGAGAAGAGGCAGAGACTATTTTTACGGTTTGTAAGACAAAAACAAAATACGGGATGAAACCAGAATCTCTTCTCCACAAGGGAAACTTCTTCTCCTCCTTTTTTGAGTGGACTTGTTTGGTGCTCAACAGAATCATTGTGCCCGGCCCCAAGTGATTTATAAACCGACATCCAGAGAAGACTGGGCCTCCCAGCACCTCAAGAGAAAAGAGCAGGTTTTTGAAAACACAAAGCACATTCTTGCCGGATTCGTTTTTCCTTCCACACGGACACCGTCTGCACCGATCACTCAGGTCCGGTCGGCACCAAGATGAAGTCAACTGGCTTGGCTCCCAGCACTGGCAGGGGGGAGAGGAAACTGGTTTCCAGAGCTGGGGTCCCCCTCAGCTACCACAGGGGACCTTGAAGACCCTGTCCCTACTCCCCTCCTTCCTCTCTGCTTCTGTCCTCAAGCCCTGAGATCCCAACAGGGGGACAAAGTTGGCACAGCTGCGTCTGTAGTCAGCAAAAGCCTAGGATTATCATTCACAGTGAGCACAACGCTCGTGAGGAGCTAGTAATGATTCCACTTAAACCCTCGGCCCTGAGACTTATTCCCCACCCCCCCCCACACACACACACACTCACGCTCACCCTCACACACCAGTTGCTTTTCAAGTGTGGGGGGAAGGCAGGAAAGAGCTCCCTCCCCAGCTTCAGTGGTTGGCACAAAGCCACCCTCAGGTCCGGGAAACAGAATGGCAAAGGCACTTGGGTTTCCAGAGTCGGAGGGACAAGGTGTGACTGGGCAGGGGCAGGAGCCAGCCACCACGGCAGGCCTCCTGGAAGCCCCTGCCCCTGCCTGAGGGTTGGGCGGGCAGAGATGAGTCCGGGTGTGGGGGTGCCGGGCGGCTCCTCCACACCCTGGGGCCCATCGAGTCTTGGTGCGGCTTCATCACAGTGTCCTGAGTCGCTGAGACCCCCCGAAGCAGAGCGCTTGGGAAGAGCGGTTTGAAAGCTCAACCAGCTCCTCCTTCAGAGCAGGTGCAGCAAGCCGATTTCCACCAGTCTAGAACCTTCCGCAGGCTCTTCCGTCAGCGTGAAGCCAAGTGCCCCACGCCCCTGAGATGAGCTGGAATGGCAGTGAGAAGCGTCTTTCAGAGCCAGCGTGGGCTGCGTCACCCACACGATTCAGCACCTCTGTCCCCCCACTGCCAGGGGCCACCAGACAGCTATCTGGCGAAGAAGTAGTCTCTGTTGCTGATGTCGAAAGGGCTCCGCGAGTCCCTGGCATCCGGCCGGCTGTGGCTCGGGGCGTGGTCGGAGCCCAGGCTGCTGGGGGACACGGGAGGGGAGAGGAGGGGGGCCAGCACGATGGTCGGCTTGGACTGGCCCAGGGAATACGGCGGGGGCACGCCCGTCTTGCACTCTTTCAGGGCCTGTGTCTTCCACGTCTTCCTGAACCTGCACACAAACACACACAGACACATCACACCCCTGTGACGGTCCCCTGCGATGAACCCAACAGCTGGTGGCCCCGGAGGTCTGGGGCGCCCAGGCTCGGCTCCAAGGCGTGAGGATGATTCATCCCATCGGCAGCTGGTCTCCAACCCCAGAGATTCCGCCAGCCTCCGGGGAGCGGCTGAGTTCCCAAGCATCCCAAGAAGGGAGGTCTCCTCGGCTAGGCCGATTGACAAAGGGGGCTGAGGCAGGCCGGGTTGTCCCGGTGGAGCACCAAAGTCCCTGCTCATCCCTTCATCTGTCCTGTCCCACAGGCTCTCCGTCCTCAGTCCCCAATCCATTTATTTTTGAAAAGGGAAACATCAGGACATGGTGGATCACGCCCGGGATCCCAGTGACTCCAGAGGCCGAGGCAGGAGGACCCCAGGTTCTAGGCCAGTCCGGGCCACTTAACAAGACCCTGTCTCAAAACAAAAAGTAAAAAGAGCTGGGGATGTGGCCCAGTGGTAGGCCACCGCCGGGGCTCAATCCCCAGGACTAAAAAACAAAACAGCCACGTCTTCTTTTAGTGGGAAGGAAAATGGGCCTCCTTCAAATCAAGGCCAGCAGGAAGCACCCTTGAACCACCATTCAGTGTTGGTGACACTCCCGTCCCTGACATGCCCATTCCCCCCGACTCTCCCTGAGCCTCTGGTCCGTCCCACCCAACCAGCGAGAGCGGCCACCCTCACGCTGTGGGCTCCCGGGCACAGGTTGACTCATCGGACAGGAAAGTCGGTGCCAAACAGGAAGGAGATAGACATCTATCTCTCTGATCACAGCCTCGCTCACGGGGCTCCACACTGGGCCCAGAGCCAGGCTCAGCAACGGAGAGAAGTCACTTGACAACTCAGAGAAAGAGGAGATGGTGACATTGATCTTCAAAGGTGCGGCCGGTCTCCTTCCTGAAGGGGCCCTTCACCCGAGCCCAGGCAGCCGGGCCTCTTCTCCCCCGTCTCCTGACCACCTTGTGGCTGACCTGTTCCCCAGAGTGGGAGAGAGATGGCCTCCCTGAGTCCAGCACATGCATATCAGCAGCTCCAGGAGGCATCACGGGGAGGAAGGGAAACCAACATCAAAAACAAAATTTGGGCATTTTCCTTGGCTTCTTTTTATATCAGCAGGCCATTCCTGTCCTTGTGAGGAGAGGTCATTGATAGTTGGCGCCACGTCTGCCTTGGGCTCTGAGCCCACTGACCAAATGGAATAAACAACCCCAGAATGCGACTTAGGGCCCCACACAGGAAGAGCCCAGCGGGGTGCTTATTGAAGTTTTGCTGAGTCCCTGAGTGGAATTCTCCTCCCCTGTGAGAAGATAGAGGACGGATTCTTTATACTCTGGGTTGCAAAATATTCAGACCCTCTGACCAAGGAACTCCTCTTCCGGGAAGCACAGAGCTATGGAGAGGCTTCTGGCACAAAGATGTCCAGCACAGTGTTGTTGATAAAAGCAGAACAACATCCAACTGCCCAATAATGGGAGACTGGTTTAGTGAACTTGGGTATTAGTCCCGGATAGAGGGATCTGCAGCTAATGAAAGTGAGGTTTGCAAAGAATTTGTAATTACATGAAAAAAAATGCTTATATTAGAATGCTAAATTTAAAAAGTAGGAGCAGGGCACAGTGGCACACACCTGTCATCCCAGCAGCTCTGGAGGCTGAGACAGGAGGATTGTGAGTTCAAAGCCAGCCTCAGCAATGGCGAGGCCCTAACAACTCAGTGAGAATCTGTCACTAAATAAAATAGGGCTGGGGATGTGGCTCAGTGATTGAGTTCAATCCCCCTATACCAAAAAACAAAACAAAACAAAAAAACAGTTCTTTATCTAAAAGAAGTTTTTTGTTTGTTTGTGGTACCGGGGATTGAACCCAGGGGCATTTGATCACTGAGCCACATCCCCAGCCCTTTTTATTTTTTATTTGGAGACAGGGTCTCATGAGTTTCTCAGGGCCTTGCAAAGTTGCTGAGAAACTCACGAGCCTCCGTGCCCGGCTCAGCGGCTCTGTTGGTAGCTCTCACCCACACACCTGTAGTCACCTCTCCAGTCTGCCCTCCGCATGAGACATCTCCACCCTATCGGCCTCTGTCCTGCAGTGCTGGGTCAGGGTAGCCTTCCAGTGGGCGCTCTGTGTGCTGGAGGTGCTGAGTGAATGACTGGATGAGCAGATGGTGTGGGTGTGCAAATGGGACTGAACCCAGGGCACCAGACCTCTGAGCTGTATCCCCAGCCCCTTTTTAATTTTTTTTAAAAATTATTTCGATCCCAGGGGCTTGGGAGGCTGAGGCAGGAAGGTCACAAGTTCAAAGCCAGCCTCAGAAACTGAGCCAGGCCCTAAGCCACTTAGATTTTTTTATGTGGAGACAGGATCTTTCTAAGTCGCTGTGGCGAGCCTCAAACTCGCCATCCTCCTGCCTCCCGGGGTCTCCTGAGTCACGGGGATCACAGGGGTGCACCACCACGCCCGCCAGCCGGAGCCTCCCAAGACCCCAAAGCGCTTCTCTGTGTGTGTGCGTGTGTGTGTGTGCGTGTGTGTTGCGTGTGTGTGCACGTGTGTGTGTGTGCGTGCACACGCTGCTGGGCTAGAACCCAGGGCGCGCTGCTCCCCAGGCCAGGGCTCTACACCACGCCCCGTCCCCAGCCCCTGGACATTCGGTGGTTCCGGGTGAAGGGCAGCTAGATCCGAAACACAGGACGTCACGGAGACCCCCGCCCGGCTCACCTCAGGATGATGCCGACGCACAGCAGCGAGCCGAAGGCCAGGCTTCCCCCAGCTACCAGGAAGGTGGGCAGCGGCACGGGCCGAGAATCTTGCCCTGGAGAAGGACAGGAAGGGTTGGGAGAGGCGGCCTCGCACGCACAGGCCTGGTCAGTCCCAGCGCCACAAAAAGAAAGGAGGAGACACAGGAGGGACAGAGGCCACTTGGCTGGTGCTGTCACCAGCTCAAGAGCCCCGCTCCGCCCAGTGGCACAGGTCGCCCCCTTGTCTGCAGCCCTGGGCGGCCCAGGCCCTACCTGACCAGTAGGTCTCAGACGAGATGAGGCCACTTCCTTTGAGAAGGGACCCCCACTCAAGCTGAGTGTCCCCCCGGGTACCCCCAGTCCCTCCAAGCTGGCTCTCTGGCCAGAGGAGGCGGGTGCCTCGGCCCTGCTCCCAGCGGCTCCCGTGGCCTGGTCCAAAGCAGCCCTCAAAACGTGTCACTGAGTGAAGGAAAGGACAACCCGGCTTCATAATGGCCGTGTCTTGTCCCAGAAAGACCCTTCCTGCGGGTGCCAGAGACCCCGGACCGGCCAGAGGGACACCTAAGCAAAGCCACCACTGTCCGCTGGGAACGCAGAAGCCCCAGCTGGGAGGACCCAGGACCTCGGCCTCCTACGAATGGTGCCCACTGCTGGTGTAGATGCCACCCAGGGCCAGGCACTGCCCAGCAGCCTGACTGGTGAGCGTTCACGGACCTCAAAGTCAGGTCCCTCGGGGCGCACCCCACACCTGGACAGGAAGAGCAGACGCCCGCCGCTCATGATCGCTACTTTGTCATCCGCCACCATCCTCCTCCCTCATTCAGTAAAGTCCGGAGGGTCCCGTGGCCAGGCTTGGCTCTAAGTCTCCAGGACACAGAAAGGCCCTCCCCCTGGACACAACACTGTGGTCAAGGGAGGCAGACCAACAGGTCACGTGCAAGGTGACGTCAGCGGTGGCCACGGCGATGATGCCCAGCGAACCATAGGCCCGGCACAGCGCCCACGCCTGGAACCCCAGCGACTGAGGCAGGAGGATTGCCAGTTCCAAGCCAGCCTCAGCAACTCAGTGAGACCCTGTCTCTAGATAAACTATGATAAAGGGGCTGGGGCTGGGGAGGTGGCCTTGTGGTTAGTGCCTCTGGGTTCAATCCCCACTACCAAAAAGAAAAAAGAAAAGCAAACCCAGGAAGGGAAGAGAGTCTCCATGGGAGAGGGGACCTCTGTCAGACAGGAGGGTCAGGAACGGGCTCTCTGAGAAGGGAGCCTTTGAGCAGAAACCTGGGTGGTAGGAAG